>NW_027252005.1:263640-508640 GCF_044704955.1 Pristiophorus japonicus | reverse complement strand
CAAAGTGCGGCAGTACAGCGGGACCTGGGGGGACTTGTGCAGGAAACACAAAAGGAGAGTGTGCAGGTACAGCAAGTGATCAGGAAGGCCAATGGTATCTTGGCCTTTATTGCAAAGGGGGTTGGAGTATATGAGTAATGAAGTCTTGCTATAATTGTACAGGGCCTTGGTGAGACTACATCTGGAGTACTGCGCGCAGTAGAGGCGATGGCCCAGGGGCAGCACGGGCCCAGCCCACACTGCGATATGTGTGCACACTAGGTCCGTGCAGCAAAGCTGGTCTCCAGTTAGTCTTGGGTAACCCTTGCCACTGGACTAAGACCTAACTCTGTCAAGCCCGTGTGGTGGCTGGTGTGCAACGAACCAGGGGTCACAGTCTCAGGATAAGGGGTCGACCATTTAGGACTGAGATGAGGAGAAACATCTTTACTCAGAGGGTGGTGAATCTTTGGAATTCGCTGTCCCAGAGGGCTGTGGAGGCTCAGTCTTTGAGTCTATTCAAGGCTGAGATCGATAGATTTTTGGACATTAAGGGAATCGAGGGATTCGGGGATCGGGCAGGAAAGTGGAGTTGAGGTGGATGATCAGCCATGATCTTATTGAATGGCGGAGCAGGCTCGAGGGGCCGAATGGCTGACACCTGCTCCTAATTCCCATGTTACGATGAAATGTTGATGCTGAAGCATTGAGAGTTAATCATTTCCACAGGAAATATCATCGGAAGGGTCCCCGCTAACAAACCTGTATCTGATCTCCCATGCTGTCACAAAAGGCCCATCGTGACCAGGTGTAAATGTCAGGGGAAGCGGGGGTAGGGTGTGGGTGATAATTGGGCAAGGGAGTGATGACATCATTCAGACCCCATTTTAAAGTCAAATGTTCAGCCCTACAAAGTTACAGTGAGTGTACAGCCCAGACACAGGCCATTGGGTCCCACCGCTCCGTGCCGGGGTTTATGTCCCACACCAGCCCCCTCCCTCCCCTCTCCATCTCACCCCATCACCATATCCTTCTATTCCTTTCTCCCTCATGTCTTTATCCAGCTTCCCCTTAAATACATCGATGCTGTTCACCTCAACCCCTCCCTGTGGGAGCGAGTTCCACATTCTCACCTCTCTCTGGGTAAAGAACTTTCTCCTGAATTCCCCGTTGGATTTATTACTGACTGTCTTATACTGATGGCCCCTAGTTCTGCTTTCACCCACAAGTGGGAACATCTTCTCTACTCCTACCCTATCCAAGTGTGGTCTAACCCAGGTATATGGAGACCAGAACTGTGCACAGTGCTCCAAGTGTGGTCTAACCCAGGGATATGGAGACCAGAACTGTGCACAGTGCTCCAAGTGTGGTCTAACCCAGGTATATGGAGACCAGAACTGTGCACAGTGCTCCAAGTGTGGTCTAACCCAGGGATATGGAGACCAGAACTGTGCACAGTGCTCCAAGTTTGGCCGAACCAAGGATCGATTACAAGTTTAGCATAACTGCTCTTATCCCTATGCCATGCAGACAGCAATGTGCCAACACCCTCTCACCACCCCCCCGAACCCTCCCTCCCACCGCCCCCTTGCGCTAAATGAAGTGCGTGACTTATCCCTGAGCAGTTTTGGTCTCCTTACCTAAGGAAGGATATACTTGCCATAGAGGGAGTGCAGCGAAGGTTCACCAGACTGATTCCTGGGACGCAGGACTGTTGTATGAGGAGAGATTGGGTCAACTAGGCTGTATTCACCAGAGTTTAGAAGAATGAGAGGGGATCTCATTGAAAGGTATAACATTCTGACTGGGTTGGACAGACTGGATGTGAGGAGGATGTTTCCCCGGGCTGGGAAGTCTCGAACAAGGGCTCACAGTCTCAGGATACGGGGTAGGAAATTTAGGACCGAGATGAGGAGAAATGTTTTCACTCAGAGGGCGGTGAACCTGTGGAATTCTCTACCACAGAAGGCTGTGGAGGCCAAGCCACTGAATATAGTTAAGAGGGAGATAGATAGATTTCTAGACACAAAAGACATCAAGAGGTCCAGGGAGAAAGCGGGAATATGGTGTTGAGATAGAGGATCAGCCATGATCCTATTGAATGGTGGTGCAGACTCGAGGGGCCGAATGGCCCACTACTGCTCCGACTTTCTGTGTTTGTACGTTTCATGCCTCAGCCTATGATCTACTCTTCCTCCCAGAGAAAGGAGCCATGTATTCCACTCTGTGACACGTCACCGACAAGACCCAGGATGAAAATCGTCCTCGTTGAGAATCATTGTTGTCTGGAAACTGCACCGCACTATTCCCAAGTGCACCTTTAAGGCGTAAGATAACGGGCAAGGAAATTTGACCACAACACGATGAAGTTTTCTCATGACAAAGAGTGCCGCCCACTGAGCCCTAACCACGATCGGTTCTCAGAAGCTGGGCAGTGTTGGCAAAAGATGCGTTAATTCCCCACGGAAGGATCTGATGACAAGGCTGAGAATTGTAAAAATGGAGGGGTTTGCCGGACCAGAAGCCAGCTTGGGTCAGCGATGGGTGTACCGGACCTGGTGCCAATAAGGACATGGACAGCAGATACTGCACGTCCATAACAAGTTCTACCAAGTCGGCATTAAGGGTGAATTACATCTGAAGATCAAAAAGAAAGACTTGCATTTATATAGTGCCTTTCACAACCACCAGATGTCCCAAAGCGCACCACAGCCAACGAAGTACTTTTGGAGTGCAGTCACTGTTGTAATGTAGGAAACGCAGCAGTTAATTTGCACACAGCAAGCTCCCACACACAGCAATGTGATAATGGCCCAGATCATCTGTTTTTTAGAGATGTTCATTGAGGGATAAATATTGGCCACTGGCACTTCCCCTGCTCTTCATCGAAATAGTGCCCCGGGATCTTTTGCATCCACCTGAAAGGGCAGCCGGGGCCTCGGTTTGACGTCTCACCCAAAAGACGGCAGCTCCGACAGTGCGGCGCTCCCGCAGTACTGCCCCTCCGACAGTGCGGGGCTCCCTCAGTACTGCCCCTCCGACAGTGTGGGGCTCCCTCAGTACTGCCCCTCAGACAGTGCGGCACTCCCTCAGTACTGCCCCTCCGACAGTGCGGCACTCCCTCAGTACTGCCCCTCCAACAGTGTGGGGCTCCCTCAGTACTGCCCCACCAACAGTGCGGCACTCCCTCAGTACTGCCCCTCCAACAGTGTGGGGCTCCCTCAGTACTGCCCCACCAACAGTGCGGCACTCCCTCAGTACTCCCCTCCGACAGTGAGGCGCAACCTCAGTACTGCCCCTCTGACAGTGCAGCACTCCCTCAGTACTGCCCCTCCGACAGTGCGGCGCTCCCTCAGTACTGCCCCTCCGACAGTGTGGCGCTCCCTCAGTACTGCCCCTCCGACAGTGCGGCACTCCCTCAGTACTGCCCCTCCGACAGTGCGGCGCTCCCTCAGTACTGCCCCTCCGACAGTACGGCGCTCCCTCACTACTGCCCCTCCCGACAGTGCGGCGCTCCCTCAGTACTGCCCCTCCAACAGTGCGGCACTCCCTCAGTACTGCCCCTCCAACAGTGCGGCACTCCCTCAGTACTGCCCCTCCGACAGAGCGGCACTTTCTCAGTACTGCCCTCCGACAGTGCAGCACACCCTCAGTACTGCCCCTCCAACAGTGCGGCACTCCCTCAGTACTGCCCCTCCAACAGTGCGGCGCTCCCTCAGTACTGCCCCTCCGACAGTGCGGCGCTCCCTCAGTACTGCCCCTCCAACAGTGCGGCGCTCCCTCAGTACTGCCCCTCCGACAGTGCGGCACTCCCTCAGTACTGCCCCTCCGACAGTGCGGCGCTCCCTCAGTACTGCCCCCCCGACAGTGCGGCGCTCCCTCAGTACTGCCCCTCCTTACAGTGCGGCACTCCCTCAGTACTGCCCCTCCCGACAGTGCGGCGCTCCCTCAGTACTGGCCCTCTGACAGTGCGGCGCTCACTCAGTACTACCCTCCGACAGTGCAGCACTCCCTCAGCACTGCTCCTCCGACAGTGCGGCACTCCCTCAGTACTGCCCCTCCGAGAGTGTAGTGCTCCCTCAGCACTGCCCCTCACACAGTGCGGCTCTCCCTCAGTACTGCTCCTCCGACAGTGCAACACTCCCTCAGTACTGCCCCTCCGACAGTGCAGCGGTCCCTCAGTACTGCCCCTCCGACAGAGCGGCACTCCCTCAGTACCGCCCCTCCAACAGTGCGGCACTCCCTCAGTAATGCCCCTCCGACAGTGCGGCACTCCCTCAGTACCGCCCCTCCGATAGTGCGGCACTCTCTCAGTACTGACCCTCCGACAGTGCAGCATTTCCTCAGTACTGCCCCTCCGACAGTGCGGCGCTCCCTCAATACTGACCCTCCGACAGTGTGGCACTCTCTCAGTACTGCCCCTCAGTGCAGCGCCCCCTCAATACTGCCAATATAACATCAATATGATATCGGTACTGTCGTTATATCGGCACTGTCATTATAACAGTGTTAACATTATATCGGTGATGTCGTCATATCGGTACTGTCAATATAATATCAGTGCCAAATAGCGACAGTACCGATATAATGTCAGCACCGATATATTATCAGTACGGATATAACGACAGCACCGATATAATATCAGTACCGATATAATGACAGTACCGATATAACGACAGGACTGATATAATGTCAGTACTGATATAACGACAGGACTGATATAATGTCAGTACTGATATAACGACAGGACTGATATAATGTCAGTACCGATATAACGACAGTACCGATATAATGTCAGTACCGATATAACGACAGTACCAATATAATTTCAGTGCCAATATAACGACAGGACTGATATAATGTCAGTACCGATATAATGTCAGTACCGATATAATGTCAGTACCGATATAGCGACAGTACCGATATAATTTCAGTGCCAATATAACGACAGTACCGATATATTGACTGTACCGATAGAATATCAGAACCGATATAACAACAGTACCGATATAATATCAGTACCGATGGAATGACAGTACTGATATAACGACAGCACCGATATAATGTCAGTACCGATATAACGACAGCACCGATATAATGACAATACCGATATAATATCAGTACCGATATATCGACAGTACCGATATAATATCAGTACCGATATAGCGACAGTACCAATATAATGTCAGTACCGATATAATATCTATCGCAATATAGCAACAGTACCGATATAATGACAATACCGATATAATGACTGTACCGATATAATATCAGTACCAATATAGCGACAGTACCGATATAATGACAATACCGATATAATGTCAGTACCGCTATAATGACAGTACCGATATATCGACAGTACCGATATAACGACACTACCGATATAATGACAATACCGATATAATGACTGTACCGATATAATATCAGTACCAATAGATCGACAGTACCGATATAATGACAGTACTGATGCAATGACAGTACCGATATAATATCAATACCAATTTTGCGACAGTACCGATATAATGACAGTACAAATATAATGTCAGTAGCAATATAACGACAGTACCGATATAATGTCAGTACCACGATAATGACAGTACCGATATAGCGACAGTACCGATATAACGACAGTACCGATATAATGACTGTACCGATATATAGAAACATAGAAACAGAGAAAATAGGTGCAGGTGCAGGCCATTCAGCCCTTCTAGCCTGCACTGCCATTCAATGAGTTCATGGCTGAACATGCAACTTCAGTACCCCATTCCTGCTTTCTCGCCATACCCCTTGATCCCCCGAGTAGTAAGGACTTCATCGAACTCCCTTTTTAATATATTTAGTGAATTGGCCCCAACCACTTTCTGTGGTAGAGAATTCCACAGGTTCACCACTCTCTGGGTGAAGAAGTTTCTCCTCATCTCGGTCCTAAATGGCTTACCCCTTATCCTTAGACTGTGACCCCTGGTTCTGAACTTCCCCAACATTGGGAACATTCTTCCTGCATCTAACCTGTCTAAACCCGTCAGGATTTTAAACGTTTCTATGAGGTCCCCTCTCATTCTTCTGAACTCCAGTGAATACAAGCCCAGTTGATCCTGTCTTTCTTGATAGGTCAGTCCCACCATCCCGGGAATCAGTCTGGTGAACCTTCGCTGCACTCCCTCAATAGCAAGAATGTCCTTCCTCAAGTTAGGAGACCAAAATTGTACACAATACTCCAGGTGTGGCCTCACCAAGGCCCTGTACAACTGTAGCAACACCTCCCTGCCCCTGTACTCAAATCCTCTCGCTATGAAGGCCAACATGCCATTTGCTTTCTTAACCACCTGCTGTACCTGCATGCCAACCTTCAATGACTGATGTACCATGACACCCAGGTCTCTTTGCACCTCCCCTTTTCCTAATCTGTCACCATTCAGATAATAGTCTGTCTCTCTGTTTTTACCACCAAAGTGGATAACCTCACATTTATCCACATTATACTTCATCTGCCATGCATTTGCCCACTCACCTAACCTATCCAAGTCACTCTGCAGCCTCATAGCATCCTCCTCGAAGCTCACACTGCCACCCAACTTAGTGTCATCCGCAAATTTGGAGATACTACATTTAATCCCCTCGTCCAAATCATTAATGTACAATGTAAACAGCTGGGGCCCCAGCACAGAACCTTGCGGTACCCCACTAGTCACTGCCTGCCATTCTGAAAAGTACCCATTTACTCCTACTCTTTGCTTTCTGTCTGACAACCAGTTCTCAATCCACGTCAGCACACTACCCCCAATCCCATGTGCTTTAACTTTGCACATTAATCTCTTGTGTGGGACCTTGTCGAAAGCCTTCTGAAAGTCCAAAAATACCACATCAACTGGTTCTCCTTTGTCCACTTCACTGGAAACATCCTCAAAAAATTCCAGAAGATTTGTCAAGCATGATTTCCCTTTTACAAATCCATGCTGACTTGGAGCTATCATGTCACCATTTTCCAAATGCGCTGCTATGACATCCTTAATAATTGATTCCATCATTTTACCCACTACTGAGGTCAGGCTGACCGGTCTATAATTCCCTGTTTTCTCTCTCCCTCCTTTTTTAAAAGTGGGGTTACATTAGCTACCCTCCACTTGATAGGAACTGATCCAGAGTCAATGGAATGTTGGAAAATGACTGTCAATGCATCCGCTATTTCCAAGGCCACCTCCTTAAGTACTCTGGGATGCAGTCCATCAGGCCCTGGAGATTTATCGGCCTTCAATCCCATCAATTTCCCCAACACAATTTCCCGACGAATAAAGATTTCCCTCAGTTCCTCCTCCTTACTAGACCCTCTGACCTCTTTTATATCCGGAAGGTTGTTTGTGTCCTCCTTAGTGAATACCGAACCAAAGTACTTGTTCAATTGGTCTGCCATTTCTTTGTTCCCCGTTATGACTTCCCCTGATTCTGACTGCAGGGGACCTACGTTTGTCTTTACTAACCTTTTTCTCTTTACATACCTATAGAAACTTTTGCAATCCGCCTTAATGTTCCCTGCAAGCTTCTTCTCGTACTACATTTTCCCTGCCCTAATCAAACCCTTTGTCCTCCTCTGCCGAGTTCTAAATTTCTCCCAGTCCCCAGGTTCGCTGCTATTTCTGACCAATTTGTATGCCACTTCCTTGGCTTTAATACTATCCCTGATTTCCCTAGATAGCCACGGTTGAGCCACCTTCCCTTTTTTATTTTTACGCCAGACAGGAATGTACAAATGTTGTAATTCATCCATGCGGTCTCTAAATGTCTGCCATTGCCCATCCACAGTCAACCCCCTAAGTATCATTCGCCAATCTATCCTAGCCAATTCACGCCTCGTACCTTCAAAGTTACCCTTCTTTAAGTTCTGGACCATGGTCTCTGAATTAACTGCATCATTCTCCATCCTAATGCAGAATTCCACCATATTATGGTCACTCTTCCCCAAGGGGCCTCGCACAATGAGATTGCTAATTAGTCCTCTCTCATTGCACAACACCCAGTCTAAGATGGCCTCCCCCCAGTTGGTTCCTCGACATATTGGTCCAGAAACAATCTATAACAATATCTATAACAATAGAGCGAAAGTACCGATATAATGACAGTACCGATATAACGACACTACCGATATAATGACAATACCGATATAATGACTGTACCGAGATAATGACAGTACCGATCTAACGACAATACCAATATAATAACTGTACCAATATAGCGGCAGTACCGATATAACGACAGTACTGATGCAATGACAGTGCCGATATAATATCAATACCAATTTTGCGACAGTACCGATATAATGTCAGTACCGACATCACGACAGTACCGATATAATGTCAGTGCCAATATAACGACAGCACCGATATAATGTCAGTGCCAATATAACGACAGTACCGATATAACGACAGTACCGATATAATGTCAGTACCGATATAACGACAGCACCGATATAATGTCAGTACCGATATAACGACAGCACCGATATAATGTCAGTGCCAATATAACGAAAGTACCGATATAATGACAATACCGATATCATATTAGTACCGATATAACGACAGTACCGATATAATATCAGTACCGATATAATATCAGTACCGATAAAATGTCTGTACTGATATAATATCAGTACCGATATAACGACAGTACCGATACAATATCAATACCGATATAATGTCAGTACCGAAATAACGACAGTACCGATATAATGACAGTACCGATATAATGTCAGTACCGATATAATATCAGTACCGATATAGCGACAGTACCGATATAATATCTATCGCAATATAGCAACAGTACCGATATAATATCAGTACCAATATAGCGACAGTACCAATATAATGACAATACCGATATAATGACAATACCGATATAATGTCAGCACTGCTATAATGACAGTACCGATATAGCGACAGTACCGATATAACGACAGTACCGATATAATGACTGTACCGATATATCTATAACAATAGAGCGAAAGTACCGATATAATGACAGTACCGATATAACGACACTACCGATATAATGACAATACCGATATAATGACAATACCAATATAATATCTGTACCAATATAGCGGCAGTACCGATATAACGACAGTACTGATGCAATGACAGTACCGATATAATATCAATACCAATTTTGCGACAGTACCGATATAATGACAGTACAAATATAATATCAGTAGCAATATAACGACAGTACCGATATAATGTCAGTACCGATATTACGACAGTACCGATATAATGTCAGTACCGATATAACGACAGCACCGATATAATGTCAGTACCGATATAACGACAGCACCGATATAATGTCAGTACCAATATAACAACAGCACCGATATAATGTCAGTGCCAATATAACGACAGTACCGATATAATGACAATACCGATATAATATCAGTACCGACATAACGACAGTACCGATATAATATCAGTACCGATATATCGACAGTACCGATATAATGACAGTACCGATATGACGACAGTACTGATGTAATGATAGTACCGATATAATGACAGTACCGATATAATGACAGTACCGATATAATATCAGTACTGATATAACGACTGTACGTTTCTAACGACAGTACCGATATAATATCAGCACCAATACAGCGATAGTACCGATAAAACGACAGTGCCGATAGAATGACTGTACCGATATAATATCTACAGCAATATAGCGACAGTACCGATATAATGACAGTACCGATATAGCGACACGACCGATATAATGACAATACCGATATAATGACAGTACCAATATAGCAGCAGCACCGATAAAATGACAATACCGATATAACGACAGGACCGATATTATATCAGTACCAATATAGCGATAGTACCGATATAACGACAGTACCGATATAATGACAGTACCGATATAATGACAATACCGATATAATTTCAGTACCGATATAGCGACAGTACCGATATAACGACAGGACCGATATAATGTCTGTACCGATATAACGACAGGACCGATATAATGTCAGTACCGATATAACGACAGTACCGATATAACGACAGGACCGATATAATGACAGTACCGATGTAACGACAGTACTGATATAATGACAGTACCGATATAACGACAGTACCGATATAATGTCAGTACCGATGTAATATCTGTACCGATATAGCAACAGTACCGATATAACGACAGGACCGATATAATGACTGGACCGATATAATATCTATAGCAATATAGCGACAGTACCGATACAATGACAGTACCGATATAATGACACTACCGATATAATGACAATACCGATATAACGACTGTGCCGATATAACATCAGTACCAATATAGCGACAGTACCGATATAATGACAATACCGATATAATGACTGTACCGATATAACGACAGTACAGATATAACGACAGGGCCGATATAATATCAGGACCGATATAATGACAGTACCGATATAACGGAACTACCAATATAACGACAGTACTGATACAATGACTGTACCGATATGATATCAATACCAATTTCGCGACAGTACCGATATAATGACAGAATCAATATAATATCTGTAGCAATATAACGACAGTACCGATATAATGACAATCCTGATATAATAACTGTACCGATATAATATCAGTAGCAATATAACGACAGTACCGATATAATGACAATCCTGATATAATAACTGTACCGATATAATATCAGTAGCAATATAACGACAGTTCCGATATAATGACAATACCGATATAATGACTGTACCGATATAACGACAGTACCGATATATCGATAACAATAGAGCGAAAGTACCGACATAACGACAGTACCGATATAATGACAATACCGATATAATGACTTTACCGATATAATATCAGCAGCAATATAACGACAGTTCCGATATAATGACAATACCGATATAATGACTGTACCGATATAATATCTGTACCAATATAACGACTGTACCGATATAATGACAGTACCGATATAACGACAATACCAATATAATATCTGTACCGATATAACGACAGTACCGATATAATGACAGTACCGATATAATGACAATACCGATATAATTTCAGTACCGATATAGCGACAGTACCGATATAACGACAGGACCGATATAATGTCTGTACCGATATAACGACAGGACCGATATAATGTCAGTACCGATATAACGACAGTACCGATATAACGACAGGACCGATATAATGACAGTACCGATGTAACGACAGTACTGATATAATGACAGTACCGATATAACGACAGTACCGATATAATGTCAGTACCGATGTAATATCTGTACCGATATAGCGACAGTACCGATATAACGACAGGACCGATATAATGACTGGACCGATATAATATCTATAGCAATATAGCGACAGTACCGATACAATGACAGTACCGATATAATGACACTACCGATATAATGACAATACCGATATAACGACTGTGCCGATATAACATCAGTACCAATATAGCGACAGTACCGATATAATGACAATACCGATATAATGACTGTACCGATATAACGACAGTACAGATATAACGACAGGGCCGATATAATATCAGGACCGATATAATGACAGTACCGATATAACGGAACTACCAATATAACGACAGTACTGATACAATGACTGTACCGATATGATATCAATACCAATTTCGCGACAGTACCGATATAATGACAGAATCAATATAATATCTGTAGCAATATAACGACAGTACCGATATAATGACAATCCTGATATAATAACTGTACCGATATAATATCAGTAGCAATATAACGACAGTTCCGATATAATGACAATACCGATATAATGACTGTACCGATATAACGACAGTACCGATATATCGATAACAATAGAGCGAAAGTACCGACATAACGACACTACCGATATAATGACAATACCGATATAATGACTGTACCGATAAAATATCAGTACCAATATATCGACACTACCGATATAATGACAATAACGATATAATGACTTTACCGATATAATATTTGTACCAATATAACGACTGTACCGATATAATGACAGTACCGATATAACGACAATACCAATATAATATCTGTACCGATATAACGACAGTACCGATATAATGTCAGTACCGATGTAATATCAGTCCCGATATAGCGACAGTACTGATATAATGACAGTACCGATATAATGTCAGTACCGATATAACGACAGTACCGATATAACGACAGTACCGATATAATATCAGTACTGAGATAACGACTTTAGTGATATAACGACAGTACCGATATAACGACTGTACGTATATAATGACAGTACCGATATAATATCAAGACCAATATAGCGACAGTACCGATATAATGACAATATCGATATAATGACAGTACCAATATAGCAACAGTACCGATAAAATGACAATACCGATATAACGACAGTACCGATATTATATCAGTACTGATATAGCGATAGTACCGATAAAATGACAGTACCGATATAATGACAATACCGACATAATTTCAGTACCGATATGACAACAGTACCGATATAAGGACAGTACTTATATAATGACAGTACCGATATAATGACAGTACCGATATAATATCAGTACTGATATAACGACTGTACGTATATAACGACAATACCAATATAATATCAGCACCAATAAAGCGATAGTACCGATATCACGACAGTACCGATATAGCGATAGTACCGATATCACGACAGAACCGATATAATATCAATACCAATTTTGCGACAGTACCGATATAATGACAGTACCAATATAACATCAGTAGCAATATAAAGACAGTACCGATATAATGACATTACCGATATAATGACTGTACCGATATAAGATCAGTAGCAATATAACGACAGTACCGATATAATGACAATACCGATATAATGACAATACCGATATAATGTCAGCACTGCTATAATGACAGTACCGATATAGCGACAGTGCCGATATAACGACAGTACCGATATAATGACTGTACCGATATATCTATAACAATAGAGCGAAAGTACCGATATAATGACAGTACCGATATAACGACACTACCGATATAATGACAATACCGATATAATGACAATACCAATATAATATCTGTACCAATATAGCGGCAGTACCGATATAACGACAGTACTGATGCAATGACAGTACCGATATAATATCAATACCAATTTTGCGACAGTACCGATATAATGACTGTACAAATATAATATCAGTAGCAATATAACGACAGTACCGATATAATGTCTTTACCGATATTACGACAGTACCGATATAATATCAGTACCGATATAACAACAGCACCGATATAATGTCAGTGCCAATATAACAACAGTACCGATATAATGACAATACCGATATAATATCAGTACCGATATAACGACAGCACCGATATAATATCAGTACCGATATATCGACAGTACCGATATAATATCAGTAGCGATAAAATGTCAGTCCTGATATAATATCAGTACCGATATAACGACAGTACCGATACAATATCAATACCGATATAATGTCAGTACCGAAATAACGACAGTACCGATATACTGACAGTACCGATATAACGACAGTACTGATGTAATGATAGTACCAATATAACAACAATACCGATATAATGACAGTACCGATATAACGACAGTACCGATATAATGTCAGTACCGATATAATATCAGGACCGATATAGCGACAGTACCGAGATAATGTCAGTTCCGATATAATATCTATCGCAATATAGCAACAGTACCGATATAATGACAGTACCGATATAACGACAGTACCGATACAATGACAATACCGATATAATGACTGTACCGATATAATATCAGTACCAATATAACGACTGTACCGATATAATGACAATACCGTTATAATGACAGTACCGATATAGCGACAGTACCGATATAACGACAGTACCGATATAATGACTGTACCGATATATCTATAACAATAGAGCGAAAGTACCGATATAATGACAGTACCGATATAACGACACTACCGATATAATGACAATACTGATATAATGACTGTACCGATATAATATCAGTACCAATATATCGACAGCACCGATATAATGACAATACCGATATAATGACTGTACCGAGATAATATCAGTAGAAATATAACGACAGTACCGATATAATGACAATACCGATATAATGACTGTACCGATATAATATCTGTACCAATATAACAACTGTACCGATATAATGACAGTACCGATCTAACGACAATACCAATATAATATCTGTACCAATATAGCGGCAGTACCGATATAATGACAGTACCGATCTAACGACAATACCAATATAATATCTGTACCGATGTAGCGACAGTACGGATACAATGACAGTACCGATATTATATCAATACCAATTTCGCGACAGTACCGATATAATGACAGTATCAATATAATATCTGTAGCAATATAACGACAGTACCGATATAATGACAGTGCCGATATAATATCAGTACCAATATAGCGACAGTACCGATATAATGTCAGTACCGCGATAGTGACAGTACCAATATAATGACAGTACCGATATAACGACAGTACCGATATAATGACTGTACCGATATAATGACTGTACCAATATATCTATAACAATAGAGCGAAAGTACCGATATAACGACACTGCCGATATAATGACAATACCGATATAATGACTGGACCGATAAAATATCAGTAGCAATATAACGACAGTTCCGATACAATGACAATACCGATATAATGACTGTACCGATATAATATCTGTCCAATATAACGACTGTACCGATATAATGACAGTACCGATCTAACGACAATACCAATATAATATCTGTACCAATATAGCGGCAGTACCGTTATAACGACAGTACCGATATAATGTCAGTACCGATGTAATATCAGTACCGATATAGCGACAGTACTGATATAATGACAGTACCGATATAATGTCAGTACCGATAGAACGACAGTACCGATATAACGACAGTCCCGATATAATGACAGTACCGATACAGCGGCAGTACTGATATAACGACAGTACCGTTATAACGACAGTACCGATATAATGTCAGTACCGATATAATATCAGTACCGAAATAGCGACAGTACCGATATAACGACAGTACCGATATAATGACAGCACTGATATAATGTCAAAACCGTTATAACGCCAATACCGATATAGTGACAGTACCGATATAATGACAGTACCGATATAATGTCATTACTGATATAACGACAGTACCGATATAATGACAATACCGATATAATGACTGTACCGTTATAATATCAGTAGCAATATAACGACAGTACCGATATAAGGACAGTACCGATATAATGACAGTACCGATATAATATCAGTACTGATATAACGACTGTACGTATATAACGACATTACCGATATAATATCAGCACCAATATAGCGATAGTACCGATATAACGACAGTACCGATATAACGACAGTACCGATATAATGACAGTACCGATCTAACGACAATACCAATATAATATCTGTACCAATATAGCGGCAGTACCGATATAACGACAATACCGATATAACGACAGTACTGATACAATGACAGAACCGATATAATATCAATACCAATTTTGCGACAGTACCGATATAATGACAGTACCAATATAACATCAGTAGCAATATAAAGACAGTACCGATATAATGACATTACCGATATAATGACTGTACCGATATAATATCAGTAGCAATATAACGACAGTACCGATATAATGACAATACCGATATAACGGCAGTACCGATATAACAACAGTACCGATATAATGACAGTGCCGATATAATATCAGTACCAATATAACGACAGTACCGATATAATGACAGTGCCGATATAATATCAGTATTGATATAACGACTTTAACGATATAACGACTGTACGTATATAACGACAGTACCGATATAATATCAAGACCAATATAGCGACAGTACCGATATAATGTCAGTTCCGATATAATATCTATCGCAATATAGCAACAGTACCGATATAATGACAGTACCGATATAACGACAGTACCGATACAATGACAATACCGATATAATGACTGTACCGATATAATATCAGTACCAATATAACGACTGTACCGATATAATGACAATACCGATATAATGACAGTACCGATATAGCGACAGTACCGATATAACGACAGTACCGATATAATGACTGTACCGATATATCTATAACAATAGAGCGAAAGTACCGATATAATGACAGTACCGATATAACGACACTACCGATATAATGACAATACTGATATAATGACTGTACCGATATAATATCAGTACCAATATATCGACAGCACCGATATAATGACAATACCGATATAATGACTGTACCGATATAATATCAGTAGAAATATAACGACAGTCCCGATATAATGACAATACCGATATAATGACTGTACCGATATAATATCTGTACCAATATAACGACAGTACCGATATAATGACAGTACCGATCTAACGACAATACCAATATAATATCTGCACCAATATAGCGGCAGTACCGATATAATGACAGTACCGATCTAACGACAATACCAATATAATATCTGTACCGATGTAGCGACAGTACGGATACAATGATAGTACCGATATTATATCAATACCAATTTCGCGACAGTACCGATATAATGACAGTATCAATATAATATCTGTAGCAATATAACGACAGTACCGATATAATGACAGTGCCGATATAATATCAGTACCAATATAATGACAGTACCGATATAACGACAGTACCGATATAATGACTGTACCGATATAATGACTGTACCAATATATCTATAACAATAGAGCGAAAGTACCGATATAACGACACTGCCGATATAATGACAATACCGATATAATGACTGTACCGATAAAATATCAGGACCAATATATCGACAGTACCGATATAATGACAATACCGATATAATGACTTGACCGATATAATATCAGTAGCAATATAACGACAGTTCCGATACAATGACAATACCGATATAATGACTGTACCGATATAATATCTGTCCAATATAACGACTGTACCGATATAATGACAGTACCGATCTAACGACAATACCAATATAATATCTGTACCAATATAGCGGCAGTACCGTTATAACGACAGTACCGATATAATGTCAGTACCGATGTAATATCAGTACCGATATAGCGACAGTACTGATATAATGACAGTACCGATATAATGTCAGTACCGATAGAACGACAGTACCGATATAACGACAGTCCCGATATAATGACAGTACCGATACAGCGGCAGTACTGATATAACGACAGTACCGTTATAACGACAGTACCGATATAATGTCAGTACCGATATAATATCAGTACCGAAATAGCGACAGTACCGATATAACGACAGTACCGATATAACGACAGTACTGATATAATGTCAAGACCGTTATAACGCCAACACCGATATAGTGACAGTACCGATATAATGACAGTACCGATATAATGTCATTACTGATATAACGACAGTACCGATATAATGACAATACCGATATAATGACTGTACCGATATAATATCAGTAGCAATATAACGACAGTACCGATATAAGGACAGTACCGATATAATGACAGTACCGATATAATATCAGTACTGATATAACGACTGTACGTATATAACGACATTACCGATATAATATCAGCACCAATATAGCGATAGTACCGATATAACGACAGTACCGATATAATGACAGTACCGATCTAACGACAATACCAATATAACGACAGTACTGATACAATGACAGAACCGATATAATATCAATACCAATTTTGCGACAGTACCGATATAATGACAGTACCAATATAATATCAGTAGCAATATAAAGACAGTACCGATATAATGACATTACCGATATAATGACTGTACCGATATAATATCAGTAGCAATATAACGACAGTACCGATATAATGACAATACCGATATAACGGCAGTACCGATATAACAACAGTACCGATATAATGACAGTGCCGATATAATATCAGTACCAATATAACGACAGTACCGATATAATGACAGTGCCGATATAATATCAGTATTGATATAACGACTTTAGCGATATAACGACTGTACGTATATAACGACAGTACCGATATAATATCAAGACCAATATAGCGACAGTACTGATATAATGACAGTGCTGATATAACGACACTACCGATATAATGACAATACCGATATAATGACAGTACCAATATAGCAACAGTACCGATAAAATGACAATATCGATATAACGACAGTACTGATATTATATCAGTACCAATATAGCGATAGTACCGATATAATGACAGTACCGATATAATGACAAAACCGATATAATTTCAGTACCGATATGACGACAGTACCGATATAACGACAGTACAAATATAATGACAGTACCGATATAATGACAGTACCGATATAATATCAGTACTGATATAACGACTGTACGTATATAACAGCAATACTGATATAATATCAGCACCAATATAGCGATAGTACCGATATAACGACAGTACCGATATAACGACAGTACCGATAGAATGTCAGTACCGATGTAATATCAGTACCGATATAGCGACAGTACTGATATAACGACAGTACCGATATAATGACTGTACCGATATAATATCTATAGCAATATAGCGACAGTACCGATATAATGACAGTGCCGATATAATATCAGCACTGATATAACGACTTTAGCGACATAACGACAGTATCGATATAATGACTATACCGATATAATGACAATACCTATATAATTTCAGTACCGATATGACGACAGTACCGATATAATGACAGTACTGATATAATAACAGTACCGATATAACAACAGTACCGATATAATGTCAGTACCGATGTAATATCTGTACCGATATAGCGACAGTACCGATATAACGACAGGACCGATATAATGACAGTATCAATATAATATCTGTAGCAATATAACAACAGTACCGATATAATGACAATACCGATATAATGACTGTACCGATATAACGACAGTACCGATATAATGACAGTATCAATATAATATCTGTAGCAATATAACGACAGTACCGATATAATGACAATACCGATATAATGACTGTACCGATATAATATCAGTAGCAATATAACGACAGTACCGATATAATGACAGTACCGATATAATGACAGTGCCAATATAATATCAGTACCAATATAGCGACAGTACCGATATAATGACAGTGCCGATATAATATCAGGACCGATATAACGACTTTAGCGATATAACAACAGTACCGATATAATATCAAGACCAATATAGCGACAGTACTGATATAATGACAGTACCGATATAACGACACTACCAATATAATGACAATACCGATATAATGACAGTACCAATATAGCAACAGTACCGATAAAATGACAATACCGATATAACGACAGTACCGATATAATATCAGTACTGATATAACGACTGTACGTATATGATGACAGTACTGATATAATTTCAGCACCAATATAGCGATAGTACCGATATAACGACAGTACCGATATAATGACAATACCGATATATTTTCAGTACCGGTATGACGACAGTACCGATATAACGACAGTACTGATATAATGACAGTACCGATATAACGACAGTACCGATATAATATCTGCACCAATGTAATATCAGTACCGATATAGCGACAGTACCGATATAACGACAGTACCGATATAATGACCGTAACAATATAATATCTATAGCAATATAGCGACAGTACCGATATAATGACAGTACTGATATAACGACAGTACCGATATAACAACAGTTCCGATATAACGTCATTACCAATATAATATCACTACCAATATAACGACTGTACTGATATAACGACAGTACCGATATAACAACAGTACCGATATAATATCACTACCAATATAATGACTGTACTGATATAATGACAGTACCGATCGAATGACAGTTGCGATATAATGACGTACCGATATAATATCTGTACCAATATAACGACTGTACCGATATAATGACAGTACCGATCTAACGACAATACCAATATAATATCTGTACCAATATAGCGGCACTACCGATATAACGACAGTACTGATACAATGACAGTACCAATATAACATCAATACCAATTTCGCGACAGTACTGATATAATGACAGTGCCGATATAATATCAGTACCAATATAACGACAGTACCAATATAATGACAGTGCCGATATAATATCAGAACTGATATAACGACTTTAGCGATATAACGACAGTACCAATATAACGACTGTACGTATATACCGACAGTACCGATATAATATCAAGACCAATATAGCGACAGGACCGATATAATGACAGTACCGATATAACAACACTACCGATATAATGACAATACCGATATAATAACAGTACCAATATAGCAACAGTACCGATAAAATGACAATACCGATATAACGACAGGACTGATATAGTATCAGTACTGATATAACGACTGTACGTATATAACGACAGTACCGATATAATTTCCGCACCAATATAACGATAGTACCGATATAACGACAGTACCGATATAATGACAGTACCGATATAATGACAATACCGATATAGTTTCAGTACCGATATGACGACAGTACCAATATAGCGACAGTACTGATATAATGACTGTACCGATATAATGACTGCACCGATATAATATCTAGAGCAATATAGCGACAGTACCGATATAATGACAGTAGCAATATAATAACATTACCGATATAACGACAGTACCGATATAATATCACTACCAATATAACGACTGTACCGATACAATGACAGTACCGATCTAACAACAGTACCAATATAATATCTATACCAATATAGCGGCAGTACCGATATAACGACAGTACTGATATAATGACAGTACCTATATAATATCAATACCAATTTCGCGGCAGTACCGATATAAAGACAGTACCGTATAACGTCAGGAGCGATATAATGTCAGTACTGATATAATATCAGTAACAATATAACGACAGTGACGATAAAATGTCAGTACCGATATAATGACATTACCAGAATAACGACAGCACCAAGATAGCGACAGTACTGATATAAAGACAATACCGATATAATGACAGGACCGATATAATATCAGCACCAATATAACGACAGTACCAATATAGCGACAGTACCGCTATAACGAAAGTACCGATATAATAACAGTACCGATATAGCGACAGTACCGATGTAATATCAGTACCAATATAGCGACAGAACTGATATAATGACAGTATCGATATAATGACAGTACCGATATAACGTCAGGAGCGATATAATGTTAGTACCGATATAATATCAGTAGCAATATAATGACAGTTCCGATATAATGACACTACCGATGTAATATCAGTACCAATATAGCGACAGAACTGATATAATGACAATACCAATATAATGACATTACCCATATAACGACAGTACCAATATAGCGACAGTACTGATATAAAGACAATACCGATATAATGACAGTAACGATATAATATCAGCACCAATATAACGACAGTACCAATATAGCGACAGTACCGATATAACGACAAAACCGATATAATGACAGTACCGATATAATATCAATACCAATATAGCGACAGTACCGATATAACGTCAGGAGCGATATAATGTCAGTACCGATATAATATCAGTAGCAATATAATGACAGTTAAGTTTTAATGACACTACCGATGTAACATCAGTACCAATATAGCGACAGAACTGATATAATGACAATACCGCTATAATGACAGTACCAATATAACGACAGTTCCGATAAAATGTCAGTACCGATATAACGACAGCACCGATATAATGTCAGTACCGCGATAATGAAAGTACCGATATAATGACTGTACCAATATAATATCTGTACCAATATAGCGGCAGCACCGATATAACGATAGTACCGATATAATGTCAGGAGCGATATAATGTCAGTACCGATATAATATCAGTAGCAATATAATGACAGTACCGATATCATGACAGCACCGATATAATACCTGTACCGATATAACGACAGTACCGATATAATGACAGTAACGATATAACGACAGTACCGATATAATATCATTACCAATATAACGACTGTACCGATATAACGACAGTACCGATATAATCTCAGTACCGATATAATATCACTACCAATATAAAGACTGTACCGGTATAACGACAGTACCGATATAATGACAGCACCGATATAACGACAGAACCGATATAATATCACTACCAATATAGCGGCAGTACTGATATAACGACAGTACTGATATAATGACAGTACCTGTATAATATCAATACCAATTTCGCGACAGTACCGATATAATGACAGTACCGATATAACGACAGTTCCGATATAAAGACAGTACCGATATAACGTCAGTAGCGATATAATGTAAGTACCGATATAATATCAGTACCAACATAACGACAGTACCGATATAATGATAATACCAATATAATGGCAGTCCCAATATAATATCAGTACAAATTTAGCGACAGTACCGATATAATGACAGTACTGATATAACGACAGCACCGATTTAATGTCAGTACTGATATGATGTCAGTATCGATATAATGACAGTATCGATGCAATGACAGTACCGATATAATATCACTACCAATATAACGACAGTACCGATATAATGTCAGTACCGATATAATGACAGTACCGATATAGCGACAGTACCAATATAGCGCCAGTACTGATATAAAGACAGTTCAAATATAATGACAGTACCAATATAACGATAATACCGATATAATGACAGTCCCGATATAATATCAGTACCAATATAACGACAGTACCGATATAGCGACAGTACTGATATAATGACAATACCGATATAATGACAGTACCGATATAATATCAGTACCAATATAACAACAGTTCCGATATAATGACACTACCGATGTAATATCAGTACCAATATAGTGACAGAACTGATATAATGACAAAACCGCTATGATGACAGTACCAATGTAACGACAGTGCCGATAAAATGTCAGTACCGATATAATGACAGTACCGATACGATATAATGACAGTACCGATATAACGACAGTACCGATATAATGACAGTACAGATATAACGACAGTACTGATATAACGACAGTACCTGTATAATATCAGTTCCAATATAGCGACAGTACCGATATAATATCTGTACCAATATCGCGACAGTACCGATATAACGACAGTAGCGATATAATGACAGTGCCGATATAACGACAGTACCGATATAACGACAGTACCTGTATAATATCAGTTCCAATATAGCGACAGTACCGATATAATGACAGTACCGATATAACGAAATTACCGATATAATGACTGCACCTACATAATATCAGTACCGATATAACGACAGTACAGATATAACGACAGTACCTCTACAATATCAGTCCCAATGTAGCGACAGTACCGATATAATGACAGGACCGATACAATGTCAGTCCCGATATAATGTCAGTACCGATACAATGTTAGTACCCATATAACGACAGTACCGATATAGCGACAGTACTGATATAATGACAGTACCAAATTCGTGACAGTACCGATATAATGACGTAGCGATATAAAGACAGTACCGATATAATGACAGTATCGATATAATGACAGGACCGATATAAAGACAGTACCGATATAGCGACAGTACCGATATAACGACAATACCGATATAATGACAGTACCAATATAACGACTGTACGGATATAATGTCAGTACCGATATAATGACAGTACCGATATAACGACAGTACCTGTAAAATATCAGTACCAATAAAGCAACAGTACCGATATAATGACAGTACCGATATAACGACGTAGTGATATAAAGACAGTACCAATACAATGACAGTATCGATATAATGACAGGACCGATATAATGACAGTATCGATATAATGAGAGTACCGATATAACGACAGTACCGATATAATGACAGTACCGATATAACGACAGTACCGATATAATGACAGTACCGATATAACGACGTAGTGATATAAAGACAGTACCAATACAATGACAGTATCGATATAATGACAGGACCGATATAATGACAGTATCGATATAATGAGAGTACCGATATAACGACAGTACCGATATAATGACAGTACCGATATAACGACAGTACCGATATAATGACAGTACCGATATAACGACAGTACCTGTAAAATATCAGGACCAATATAGCGACAGTACCGATATAATGACAGTACCGATATAATGTCAGTCCCGATATAATGTCAGTACCGATACAATGTTAGTACCCATATAACGACAGTACCGATATAGCGACAGTACCAATATAATGTCAGTACCGATATAAAGACAGTACCGATACGATATAATGACAGTACAGATATAACGACAATACCTGCATATTATCAATACCAATGTAGCGACAGTACCGATATAATCACAGTACCGATATAATGACAGTACCGATATAGCGACAGTACCAATATAATGAATGCACCGATAAAATAACAGTACCAATATAATGTCAGTACCGATATAATGACAGTACCAATATAACGACAGTACCGATATAGCGACAGAACCAATGTAATGTCTGTATCGATAAAACAACAGTACCGATATAATGTCAGTACCAATATAGCGTCAGTACTGATATCATGACAGTACCGATATAACGACAGTTCCGATAAAATGACAGTACCGAAATAATGACAGTATCGATATACGAAATTACCGATATAATGACTGCACTTACATAATATCAGTACCGATATAACGACAGTACAGATATAACGACAGTACCTCTACAATATCAGTCCCAATGTAGCGACAGTACCGATATAATGACAGGACCGATATAATGTCAGTCCCGATATAATGTTAGTACCGATATAATGACAGTACCGATATAGCGACATAATCGATATAACGACAATACCGATATAACGACAGTACCGACATAATGACAGTACCAATATAACGACTGTACGGATATAATGTCAGTACCGATATAATGACAGTACCGATATAACGACAGTACCGATATAGCGACAATACCAAGATAATGTCTGTACCGATAAAACAACAGTACCGATATAAGGTCAGTACCGATATAATGTCAGTACCGATATAACGACAGTACCGATATAACGACAGTACCGATATAATGACAGTACCGATGTAACGACTGTACGTATATAACGACAGCACCGATATAACGTCAGTAGCGATATAATTTAAGTACCGATATAATATCAGCCCCAATATAACGACAGTACTGATATAATGACAATACTGATATAACGACAGTACTGATATAATGTCAGTACCGATATAACGACAGTACTGATATAATGTCAGTACCAATATAACGACAGCACCGATTTAATGTCAGTACTGATATAATGTCAGTATCGATATAATGACAGGACCGATATAATGACAGTATCGATATAAGGACAGGACCGCTATAATGAAGGTAGCAACATAACGACAGTACCGATATAATGTCAGTATCGATGCAATGAAAGGACCGATATAATGACAGTACCGATATAACGACAGTACCGATATAATATCACTACCAATATAACGACTGTACCGATATAACGACAGTACCGATACAATGACAGTACCGATATAATGTCAGTACCGATATAGCGACAGTACCGATATAATGACTGTACGGATATAATGTCAGTACCGATATAATGACAGTACCGATATAACGACAGTACTGATATAGCGACAATACCAATATAATGTCTGTACCGATAAAACAACAGGACCGATATAATGTCAGTACCGATATAACGACAGTACCGATATAATGACAGTACCGATAAAAAGACAGTACCGATATAATGACAGTACCGATAAAACGACAGTACCGATATAATGTCAGTACCAATATAATGTCAGTACCGATATAACGACAGTACCGATATAATGACAGTATCGATAAAACGACAGTACCGATATAATGACAGTACCGATGTAACGACTGTACGTATATAACGACAGTACCGATATAATTTAAGTAACGATATAATATCAGCCCCAATATAACGACAGGACCGATATAATGACAATACTGATATAACGACAGGACCGATATAATATCATTACCACTATAGCGACAGTACCGATATAACGACAGTACCGATATAATGTCAGTACCAATATAACGACAGCACCGATTTAATGTCAGTACTGATATAATGACAGTATCGATATAAGGACAGGACCGCGATAATGACGGTAGCAACATAACGACAGTACCGATATAATGTCAGTATCGATGCAATGAAAGGACCGATATAATGACAGTACCGATATAACGACAGTACCGATATAATATCACTACCAATATAACGACTGTACCATATAATGACAGTACCGATCAAACGACAGTACCGATATAATGACAGTACCGATATAATATCTGACCCAATATCGCGACAGTACCGATATAGCGACAGTACTGATATAATGACAGTACCAATAAAATATCAATACCAAATTTGCGACAGTACCGATATAATGACAGAACCGATATAACGACAGTAGCGATATAATGACAGGACCGATATAATGACAGTATCGATATAATGACAGTACCGATATAACGAGAGTACCAATATAACGACAGTACCGATATAATGTTAGGACCGATATAACGACAGTACCGATATAATCACAGTACCGATAAAACGACAGTACCGATATAATATCACTACCAATATAACGACAGTACCGATATAACGACAGTACCGATACAATGACAGGACCGATATAATATCTGTACCAATATCGCGACAGTACCGATATAGCGACAGTACTGATATAATGACAGTACCGATATAACGACAGTACCGATATTATGACAGTACCGATATAACGACAGTACCGATATTATGACAGTACCGATATAATGACAGTACCGATATAACGACAGTACCTGTAAAATATCAGTACCAAGATAGCGGCATTACCGATTTAATGACAGTACCGACATAATGACAGTACCGATATAATGTCAGTACCGATACAATGTTAGTACCCATATAACGACAGTACCTGTATAATATCAGTACCAATGTAGCGACAGTACCGATATAATGACAGTACCGATATAACGACAGTACCGATATAATATCACTACAACTATAACGACAGCACCGATATAATGACAGTACCGATAAAACGACAGTACCGATACAATATCACTACCAATATAACGACTGTACCGATATAATGACAGTACCGATATAACGACAGTACCGATATAATATCACGACCAATATAACGACTGTACCGATATAACGACAGTACCGATATAATGACAGTACCGATCTAACGACAGTACCGATATAATGACAGTACCGATATAATATCTGACCCAATATCGCGACAGTACCGATATAGAGACAGTACTGATATAATGACAGTGCCGATAAAATATCAATACCAAATTTGCGACAGTACCGATATAATGACAGAACCGATATAACGACAGTAGCGATATAATGACAGGACCGATATAATGACAGTATCGATATAATGACAGTACCGATATAATGAGAGTACCGATATAACGACAGTACCTATATAATATCAGTACCATTATAGCGACAGTACCGATATAATGACAGTACCGATATAATCACAGTACCGATAAAACGACAGTACCGATATAATATCACTACCAATATAACGATAGTACCGATATAACGACAGTACCGATATAATGACAGTACCGATATAATATCTGTACCAATATCGCAACAATACCGATATAGCGACAGTACTGATATAATGACAGTACCGATATAATCTCAATACCAAATTCGTGACAGTACCGATATAATGACAGTATCGATATAATGACAGGACCGATATAACGACAGTACCTGTAAAATATCAGTACCAATATAGCGGCATTACCGATTTAATGACAGTACCGATATAATGTCAGTACCGATACAATGTTAGTACCCATATAACGACAGTACCTGTATAATATCAGTACCAATGTAGCGACAGTACCGATATAACGACAGTACCGACATAACGACAGTACCAATATAACGACTGTACGGATATAATTTCAGTACCGATATAATGACAGTACCGATATAACGACAGTACCTGTAAAATATCAGTACCAATATGGCGACAGTACCGATATAATGACAGTATCGATAAAACGACAGTACCGATATAATATCACTACCAATATAACGACTTTAACGATATAATGACAGTACAGATATAATATCAGTACTGATATAATGTCAGTACCGATATAAAGACCGTACCGATATAGCGACAGTACCGATATAACGACAATACCGATATAACGACAGTACCGACATAATAACAGTACCAATATAACGACTGTACGGATATAATGTCAGTACCGATATAATGACAGTACCTGTAAAATATCAGTACCAATATAGCGACAGTATCGATATAATGACAGTACCGATAAAACGACAGTACCAATATAATATCACTACCAATATAACGACAGTACCGATATAATGACAGTACCGATAAAACGACAGTACCGATATAATGTCAGTACCAATATAATGTCAGTACCGATATAACGACAGTACCGATATAATGACAGTACCGATAAAACGACAGTACCGATATAATGACAGTACCGATGTAACGACTGTACGTATATAACGACAGTACCGATATAATTTAAGTAACGATATAATATCAGCCCCAATATAACGACAGGACCGATATAATGACAATACCGATATAACAACAGGACCGATATAATATCATTACCACTATAGCGACAGTACCGATATAATGACGATACCGATATAACGACAGGACCGATATAATGACAGTATCGATATAAGGACAGGACCGCTATAATGACGGTAGCAACATAACGACAGTACCGATATAATGTCAGTATCGATGCAATGAAAGGACCGATATAATGACAGTACCGATATAACGACAGTACCGTTATAATATCACTACCAATATAACGACTGTACCATATAATGACAGTACCGATCTAACGACAGTACCGATATAATGACAGTACCGATATAATATCTGACCCAATATCGCGACAGTACCGATATAGCGACAGTACTGATATAATGACAATACCGATATAACGACAGTACCTGTAAAATATCAGGACCAATATAGCGACAGTACCGATATAATGACAGTACCGATATAATGTCAGTCCCGATATAATGTCAGTACCGATACAATGTTAGTACCCATATAACGACAGTACCGATATAGCGACAGTACCAATATAATGTCAGTACCGATATAAAGACAGTACCGATACGATATAATGACAGTACAGATATAACGACAATACCTGCATATTATCAATACCAATGTAGCGACAGTACCGATATAATCACAGTACCGATATAATGACAGTACCGATATAGCGACAGTACCAATATAATGAATGCACCGATAAAATAACAGTACCAATATAATGTCAGTACCGATATAATGACAGTACCAATATAACGACAGTACCGATATAGCGACAGAACCAATGTAATGTCTGTATCGATAAAACAACAGTACCGATATAATGTCAGTACCAATATAGCGTCAGTACTGATATCATGACAGTACCGATATAACGACAGTTCCGATAAAATGACAGTACCGAAATAATGACAGTATCGATATACGAAATTACCGATATAATGACTGCACTTACATAATATCAGTACCGATATAACGACAGTACAGATATAACGACAGTACCTCTACAATATCAGTCCCAATGTAGCGACAGTACCGATATAATGACAGGACCGATATAATGTCAGTCCCGATATAATGTTAGTACCGATATAATGACAGTACCGATATAGCGACATAATCGATATAACGACAATACCGATATAACGACAGTACCGACATAATGACAGTACCAATATAACGACTGTACGGATATAATGTCAGTACCGATATAATGACAGTACCGATATAACGACAGTACCGATATAGCGACAATACCAAGATAATGTCTGTACCGATAAAACAACAGTACCGATATAATGTCAGTACCGATATAATGTCAGTACCGATATAACGACAGTACCGATATAACGACAGTACCGATATAATGACAGTACCGATGTAACGACTGTACGTATATAACGACAGCACCGATATAACGTCAGTAGCGATATAATTTAAGTACCGATATAATATCAGCCCCAATATAACGACAGTACTGATATAATGACAATACTGATATAACGACAGTACTTATATAATGTCAGTACCGATATAACGACAGTACTGATATAATGTCAGTACCAATATAACGACAGCACCGATTTAATGTCAGTACTGATATAATGTCAGTATCGATATAATGACAGGACCGATATAATGACAGTATCGATATAAGGACAGGACCGCTATAATGAAGGTAGCAACATAACGACAGTACCGATATAATGTCAGTATCGATGCAATGAAAGGACCGATATAATGACAGTACCGATATAACGACAGTACCGATATAATATCACTACCAATATAACGACTGTACCGATATAACGACAGTACCGATATAATGACAGTACCAATATAATGTCAGTACCGATATAGCGACAGTACCGATATAATGACTGTACGGATATAATGTCAGTACCGATATAACGACAGTACCGATATAATGACAGTATCGATAAAACGACAGTACCGATATAATGACAGTACCGATGTAACGACTGTACGTATATAACGACAGTACCGATATAATTTAAGTAACGATATAATATCAGCCCCAATATAACGACAGGACCGATATAATGACAATACTGATATAACGACAGGACCGATATAATATCATTACCACTATAGCGACAGTACCGATATAACGACAGTACCGATATAATGTCAGTACCAATATAACGACAGCACCGATTTAATGTCAGTACTGATATAATGACAGTATCGATATAAGGACAGGACCGCGATAATGACGGTAGCAACATAACGACAGTACCGATATAATGTCAGTATCGATGCAATGAAAGGACCGATATAATGACAGTACCGATATAACGACAGTACCGATATAATATCACTACCAATATAACGACTGTACCATATAATGACAGTACCGATCAAACGACAGTACCGATATAATGACAGTACCGATATAATATCTGACCCAATATCGCGACAGTACCGATATAGCGACAGTACTGATATAATGACAGTACCGATAAAATATCAATACCAAATTTGCGACAGTACCGATATAATGACAGAACCGATATAACGACAGTAGCGATATAATGACAGGACCGATATAATGACAGTATCGATATAATGACAGTACCGATATAACGAGAGTACCAATATAACGACAGTACCAATATAATGTTAGGACCGATATAACGACAGTACCGATATAATCACAGTACCGATAAAACGACAGTACCGATATAATATCACTACCAATATAACGACAGTACCGATATAACGACAGTACCGATACAATGACAGGACCGATATAATATCTGTACCAATATCGCGACAGTACCGATATAGCGACAGTACTGATATAATGACAGTACCGATATAACGACAGTACCGATATTATGACAGTACCGATATAACGACAGTACCGATATTATGACAGTACCGATATAATGACAGTACCGATATAACGACAGTACCTGTAAAATATCAGTACCAAGATAGCGGCATTACCGATTTAATGACAGTACCGACATAATGACAGTACCGATATAATGTCAGTACCGATACAATGTTAGTACCCATATAACGACAGTACCTGTATAATATCAGTACCAATGTAGCGACAGTACCGATATAATGACAGTACCGATATAACGACAGTACCGATATAATATCACGACCACTATAACGACAGCACCGATATAATGACAGTACCGATAAAACGACAGTACCGATACAATATCACTACCAATATAACAACTGTACCGATATAATGACAGTACCGATATAACGACAGTACCGATATAATATCACGACCAATATAACGACTGTACCGATATAACGACAGTACCGATATAATGACAGTACCGATCTAACGACAGTACCGATATAATGACAGTACCGATATAATATCTGACCCAATATCGCGACAGTACCGATATAGAGACAGTACTGATATAATGACAGTGCCGATAAAATATCAATACCAAATTTGCGACAGTACCGATATAATGACAGAACCGATATAACGACAGTAGCGATATAATGACAGGACCGATATAATGACAGTATCGATATAATGACAGTACCGATATAATGAGAGTACCGATATAACGACAGTACCTATATAATATCAGTACCATTATAGCGACAGTACCGATATAATGACAGTACCGATATAATCACAGTACCGATAAAACGACAGTACCGATATAATATCACTACCAATATAACGATAGTACCGATATAACGACAGTACCGATATAATGACAGAACCGATATAATATCTGTACCAATATCGCAACAACACCGATATAGCGACAGTACTGATATAATGACAGTACCGATATAATCTCAATACCAAATTCGTGACAGTACCGATATAATGACAGTATCGATATAATGACAGGACCGATATAACGACAGTACCTGTAAAATATCAGTACCAATATAGCGGCATTACCGATTTAATGACAGTACCGATATAATGTCAGTACCGATACAATGTTAGTACCCATATAACGACAGTACCTGTATAATATCAGTACCAATGTAGCGACAGTACCGATATAACGACAGTACCGACATAACGACAGTACCAATATAACGACAATACGGATATAATTTCAGTACCGATATAATGACAGTACCGATATAACGACAGTACCTGTAAAATACCAGTACCAATATGGCGACAGTACCGATATAATGACAGTATCGATAAAACGACAGTACCGATATAATATCACTACCAATATAACGACTTTAACGATATAATGACAGTACCGATATAATATCAGTACTGATATAATGTCAGTACCGATATAAAGACCGTACGGATATAGCGACAGTACCGATATAACGACAATACCGATATAACGACAGTACTGACATAATAACAGTACCAATATAACGACTGTACGGATATAATGTCAGTACCGATATAATGACAGTACCTGTAAAATATCAGTACCAATATAGCGACAGTATCGATATAATGACAGTACCGATAAAACGACAGTACCAATATCATATCACTACCAATATAACGACAGTACCGATATAATGTCAGTACCAATATAATGTCAGTACCGATATAACGACAGTACCGATATAATGACAGTACCGATAAAACGACAGTACCGATATAATGACAGTACCGATGTAACGACTGTACGTATATAACGACAGTACCGATATAATTTAAGTAACGATATAATATCAGCCCCAATATAACGACAGGACCGATATAATGACGATACCGATATAACGACAGTACCGATATAATGACAGTATCGATATAAGGACAGGACCGCTATAATGACGGTAGCAACATAACGACAGTACCGATATGATGTCAGTATCGATGCAATGAAAGGACCGATATAATGACAGTACCGATATAACGACAGTACCGATATAATATCACTACCAATATAACGACTGTACCATATAATGACAGTACCGATCTAACGACAGTACCGATATAATGACAGTACCGATATAATATCTGACCCAATATCGCGACAGTACCGATATAGCGACAGTACTGATATAATGACAGTACCGATAAAATATCAATACCAAATTTGCGACAGTACCGATATAATGACAGAACCGATATAACGACAGTAGCGATATAATGACAGGACCGATATAATGACAGTATCGATATAATGACAGTACCGATATAACGAGAGTACCAATATAACGACAGTACCGATATAATGTTAGTACCGATATAACGACAGTACCGATATAATCACAGTACCGATAAAACGACAGTACCGATATAATATCACTACCAATATAACGACAGTACCGATATAACGACAGTACCGATACAATGACAGGACCGATATAATATCTGTACCAATATCGCGACAGTACCGATACAGCGACAGTACTGATATAATGACAGTACCGATATAACGACAGTACCGATATTATGACAGTACCGATATAACGACAGTACCGATATTATGACAGTACCGATATAATGACAGTACCGATATAACGACAGTACCTGTAAAATATCAGTACCAAGATAGCGGCATTACCGATTTAATGACAGTACCGATCTAACGACAGTACCGATATAATGACAGTACCGATATAATATCTGACCCAATATCGCGACAGTACCGATATAGAGACAGTACTGATATAATGACAGTGCCGATAAAATATCAATACCAAATTTGCGACAGTACCGATATAATGACAGAACCGATATAACGACAGTAGCGATATAATGACAGGACCGATATAATGACAGTATCGATATAATGACAGTACCGATATAATGAGAGTACCGATATAACGACAGTACCTATATAATATCAGTACCATTATAGCGACAGTACCGATATAATGACAGTACCGATATAATCACAGTACCGATAAAACGACAGTACCGATATAATATCACGACCAATATAACGATAGTACCGATATAACGACAGTACCGATATAATGACAGTACCGATATAATATCTGTACCAATATCGCAACAATACCGATATAGCGACAGTACTGATATAATGACAGTACCGATATAATCTCAATACCAAATTCGTGACAGTACCGATATAATGACAGTATCGATATAATGACAGGACCGATATAACGACAGTACCTGTAAAATATCAGTACCAATATAGCGGCATTACCGATTTAATGACAGTACCGATATAATGTCAGTACCGATACAATGTTAGTACCCATATAACGACAGTACCTGTATAATATCAGTACCAATGTAGCGACAGTACCGATATAACGACAGTACCGACATAACGACAGTACCAATATAACGACTGTACGGATATAATTTCAGTACCGATATAATGACAGTACCGATATAACGACAGTACCTGTAAAATATCAGTACCAATATGGCGACAGTACCGATATAATGACAGTATCGATAAAACGACAGTACCGATATAATGTCAGTACCAATATAATGTCAGTACCAATATAATGTCAGTACCGATATAACGACAGTACCGATATAATGACAGTACCGATAAAACGACAGTACCGATATAATGACAGTACCGATGTAACGACTGTACGTATATAACGACAGTACCGATATAATTTAAGTAACGATATAATATCAGCCCCAATATAACGACAGGACCGATATAATGACAATACTGATATAACGACAGGACCGATATAATATCATTACCACTATAGCGACAGTACCGATATAACGACAGTACCGATATAATGTCAGTACCAATATAACGACAGCACCGATTTAATGTCAGTACTGATATAATGACAGTATCGATAGAAGGACAGGACCGCTATAATGACGGTAGCAACATAACGACAGTACCGATATAATGTCAGTATCGATGCAATGAAAGGACCGATATAATGACAGTACCGATCTAACGACAGTACCGATATAATGACAGTACCGATATAATATCTGACCCAATATCGCGACAGTACCGATATAGCGACAGTACTGATATAATGACAGTACCGATAAAATATCAATACCAAATTTGCGACAGTACCGATATAATGACAGAACCGATATAACGAGAGTCGCGATATAATGACAGGACCGATATAATGACAGTATCGATATAATGACAGTACCGATATAACGAGAGTACCAATATAACGACAGTACCTATATAATATCAGTACCATTATAGCGACAGTACCGATATAATGACAGTACCGATATAATGTCAGTACCGATATAATGTGAGTACCGATATAACGACAGTACCGATATAATCACAGTACCGATAAAACGACAGTACCGATATAATATCACTACCAATATAACGACAGTACCGATATAACGACAGTACCGATACAATATCACGACCAATATAATGACTTTACCGATATAATGACAGTACCGATCTAACGACAGTACCGATACAATGACAGGACCGATATAATATCTGTACCAATATCGCGACAGTACCGATATAGCGACAGTACTGATATAATGACAGTACCGATATAACGACAGTACCGATATTATGACAGTACCGATATAATGACAGTACCGATATAACGACAGTACCTGTAAAATATCAGTACCAATGTAGCGACAGTACCGATATAATGACAGTACCGATATAACGACAGTACCGATATAATATCACTACCACTATAACGACAGCACCGATATAATGACAGTACCGATAAAACGACAATACCGATACAATATCACTACCAATATAACGACAGCACCGATATAATGACAGTACCGATATAACGACAATACCGATATAATATCACGACCAATATAACGACTGTACCGATATAACGACAGTACCGATATCATGACAGTACCGATCTAACGACAGTACCGATATAATGACAGTACCGATATAATATCTGACCCAATATCGCGACAGTACCGATATAGAGACAGTACTGATATAATGACAGTGCCGATAAAATATCAATACCAAATTTGCGACAGTACCGACATAATGACAGAACCGATATAACGACAGTAGCGATATAATGACAGGACCGATATAATGACAGTATCGATATAATGACAGTACCGATATAATGAGAGTACCGATATAACGACAGTACCTATATAATATCAGTACCATTATAGCGACAGTACCGATATAATGACAGTACCGATATAATCACAGTACCGATAAAACGACAGTACCGATATAATATCACTACCAATATAACGATAGTACCGATATAACGACAGTACCGATATAATGACAGTACCGATATAATATCTGTACCAATATCGCAACAATACCGATATAGCGACAGTACTGATATAATGACAGTACCGATATAATCTCAATACCAAATTCGTGACAGTACCGATATAATGACAGTATCGATATAATGACAGGACCGATATAACGACAGTACCTGTATAATATCAGTACCAATATAGCGGCATTACCGATTTAATGAAAGTACCGATATAATGTCAGTACCGATACAATGTTAGTACCCATATAACGACAGTACCTGTATAATATCAGTACCAATGTAGCGACAGTACCGATATAACGACTGTACCGACATAACGACAGTACCAATATAACGACTGTACGGATATAATTTCAGTACCGATATAATGACAGTACCGATATAACGACAGTACCTGTAAAATATCAGTACCAATATGGCGACAGTACCGATATAATGACAGTATCGATAAAACGACAGGACCGATATAATATCACGACCAATATAACGACTTTAACGATATAATGACAGTACCGATATAATATCAGTACCGATATAATGTCAGTACCGATATAAAGACCGTACCGATATAGCGACAGTACCGATATAACGACAATACCGATATAACGACAGTACCGACATAATAACAGTACCAATATAACGACTGTACGGCTATAATGTCAGTACCGATATAATGACAGTACCTGTAAAATATCAGTACCAATATAGCGACAGTACCGATATAATGACAGTACCGATAAAACGACAGTGCCAATATAATATCACTACCAATATAACGACACTACCGATATAATGACAGTACCGATAAAACGACAGTACCAATATAATATCACGACCGATATAATGACAGTACCGATCTAACGACAGTACCGATATAATGACAGTCCCGATATAATATCTGTACCAATATCGCGACAGTACCGATATAGCGACAGTACTGATATAATGACAGTACCGACATAATATCTGTACCAATATCGCGACAGTACTGATATAACGATAGTACCGATATAACGACAGTACCGATATAATGACAGTACCAATATAATATCTGTACCAATATCGCGACAGTACCGATATAGCGACAGTACTGATATAATGACAGTACCGATATAACGACGTAGCGATATAAAGACAGTACCGATATAATGACAGTATCGATATAATGACAGTATCGATATAATTACAGTACCGATATAACGACAGTACCGATATAACGACAGTACCGATATAATGTCAGTCCCGATATAATGTCAGTACCGATACAATGTTAGTACCCATATAACGACAGTACCGATATAGCGACAGTAACAATATAATGTCAGTACCGATATAATGACAGTACCGATACGATATAATGACAGTACCGATATAATGACAGTACAGATATAACGACAATACCTGTATAATATCAGTACCAATGTAGCGACAGTACCGATATAATCACAGTACCGATATAATCACAGGACCGATATAATGTCAGTACCGATATAATGACAGTACCGATATAACGACAGTACCGATATAGCGACAGTACCAATATAATGTCTGTATCGATAAAACAACAGTACCGATATAATGTCAGTACCAATATAGCGTCAGTACCAATATCATGACAGTACCGATATAACGACAGTTCCGATATAATGACAGTCCCGATATAATGACAGTACCGATATACGAAATTACCGATATAATGACTGCACCTACATAATATCAGTACCAATATAACGACAGTACAGATATAACGACAGTGCCTCTACAATATCAGTCCCAATGTAGTGACAGTACCGATATAATGTCAGTCCCGATATAATGTCAGTACCGATATAATGACAGTACCGATATAATGACTGTACGGATATAATGTCAGTACCGATATAATGACAGTACCGATATAACGACAGTACTGATATAGCGACAATACCAATATAATGTCTGTACCGATAAAACAACAGTACCGATATAATGTCAGTACCAATATAATGTCAGTACCGATATAACGACAGTACCGATGGAACGACTGTACGTATATAACGACAGCACCGATATAACGTCAGTAGCGATATAATTTAAGTAACGATATAATATCAGCCCCAATATAACGACAGAACCGATATAATGACAATACTGATATAACGACAGGACCGATATAATATCATTACCACTATAGCGACAGTACCGATATAATGACGATACCAATATAACGACAGCACCGATTTAATGTCAGTACTGATATAATGTCAGTATCGATATAATGACAGGACCGATATAATGACAGTATCGATATAAGGACAGGACCCATATAATGACGGTAGCAACATAACGACAGTACCGATATAATGACAGTATCGATGCAATGAAAGGACCGATATAATGACAGTACCGATATAACGACAGTACCGATATAACGTCATTACCGATATAATATCACTACCAATATAACGACTGTACCGATATAACGACAGTACCGATATAACGACAGTACCGATATAATATCACTACCAATATAACGACTGTATCGATACGATGACAGTACCGATCTAACGACAGTACCGATATAACGACAGTACCGATATAACGACAGTACCGATATAATATCACTACCAATATAACGACAGTACCGATATAATGACAGTACCGATCTAACGACAGTACCGATATAATGACAGTACCGATATAATATCTGACCCAATATCGCGACAGTACCGATATAGCGACAGTACTGATATAATGACAGTACCGATAAAATATCAATACCAAATTTGCGACAGTACCGATATAATGACAGTACCGATATAACGACAGTACCTGTAAAATATCAGTACCAATATAGCGGCATTACCGATTTAATGACAGTACCGATATAATGTCAGTACCGATATAATGTCAGTACCGATACAATGTTAGTACCCATATAACGACAGTACCTGTATAATATCAGTACCAATGTAGCGACAGTACCAATATAACGACAGTACCGATATAACGACAGAACCTGTAAAATATCAGTACCAATATAGCGACAGTACCGATCTAACGACAGTACCGATATAATGACAGTACCGATATAAAATCTGACCCAATATCGCGACAGTACCGATATAGCGACAGTACCGATATAATGACAGAACCGATATAACGACAGCAGCGATATAATGACAGGACCGATATAATGACAGTACCGATATAATGTTAGTACCGATAAAACGACAGGACCGATATAATATCACTACCAATATAACGATAGTACCGATATAACGACAGTACCGATATAATGACAGTACCGATATAATATCTGTACCAATATCGCAACAATACCGATATAGCGGCAGTACTGATATAATGACAGTACCGATATAATCTCAATACCAAATTCGTGACAGTACCGATATAATGACAGTTCCGATATAACGACGTAGCGATATAAAGACAGTACCAATATAATGACAGTACCGATATAACGACAGTACCTGTAAAATATCAGTACCAATATAGCGATAGTACCGATATAATGACAGTACCAATATAATATCTGACCCAATATCGCGACAGTACCGATATAGCGAAGGTACTGATATAATGACAGTACCGATAAAATATCAATACCAAATTTGCGACAGTACCGATATAATGACAGAACCGATATAACGACAGTAGCGATATAATGACAGGACCGATATAATGACAGTATCGATATAATGACAGTACCGATATAATGACAGTACCGATATACTGTCAGTACCGATATAATGTTAGTACCGATATAACGACAGCACCGATATAATCACAGTACCGATAAAACGACAGGACCGATATAATATCACTACCAATATAACGATAGTACCGATATAATGACAGTACCGATATAATGACAGTACCGATATAATATCTGTACCAATATCGCAACAATACCGATATAGCGACAGTACTGATATAATGACAATACCTGTATAATATCAGTACCAATGTAGCGACAGTACCGATATAATGACAGTGCCGATAAAACGACAGTACCAATATAATATCACTACCAATATAACGACAGTACCAATATAATGACAGTACCGATATAACGACAGTACCTGTAAAATATCAGTACCAATATAGCGATAGTACCGATATAATGACAGTACCAATATAATATCTGACCCAATATCGCGACAGTACCGATATAGCGACAGTACTGATAGAATGACAGTACCGATAAAATATCAATACCAAATTTGCGACAGTACCGATATAATGACAGAACCGATATAACGACAGTAGCGATATAATGACAGGACCGATATAATGACAGTATCGATATAATGACAGTACCGATATAATGAGAGTACCGATATAACGACAGTACCTATATAATATCTGTACCATTATAGCGACAGTACCGATATAATGACAGTACCGATATACTGTCAGTACCGATATAATGTTAGTACCGATATAACGACAGCACCGATATAATCACAGTACCGATAAAACGACAGGACCGATATAATATCACTACCAATATAACGATAGTACCGATATAATGACAGTACCGATATAATGACAATACCGATATAATATCTGTACCAATATCGCAACAATACCGATATAGCGACAGTACTGATATAATGACAATACCTGTATAATATCAGTACCAATGTAGCGACAGTACCGATATAATGACAGTACCGATATAACGACAGTACCCGTAAAATATCAGTACCAATATAGCGACAGTACCAATATAATGACAGTACCGATAAAACGACAGTAGCAATATAATATCACTACCAATATAACGACAGTACCAATATCGCGACAGTACCGATATAGCGACAGTACTGATATAATGACAGGACCGATATAATCTCAATACCAAATTCGCGACAGTCCCGATATAATGACAGTACCGATATAACGACGTAGCGATATAAAGACAGTACCGATTTAATGACAGTACCGATATAATGACAGGACCGATATAATGACAGTATCGATATAATGACAGTACCGATATAACGACAGTACCGATATAATGACAGTACCGATATAACGACAGTACCTGTAAAATATCAGGACCAATATAGCGACAGTACCGATATAATGATAGTTCCGATATAATGTCAGTCCCGATATAATGTCAGTACCGATGCAATGTTAGTACCCATATAACGACAGTACCGATATAGCGACAGTAACAATATAATGTCAGTACCGATATAATGACAGTACCGATACGATATAATGACAGTCCCGATATAACAACAGTACCGATATAATGACAATACCTGTATAATATCAGTACCAATGTAGCGAAAGTACCGATATAATCACAGTACCGATATAATCACAGTACCGATATAATGTCAGTACCGATATAATGACAGTACCGATATAACGACAGTACCGATATAGCGACAGTACCAATATAATGAATGCACCGATAAAATAACAGTACCAATATAATGTCAGTACCGATATAATGACAGTACCAATAAAATGACAGTACCGATATAGCGACAGAACCAATGTAATGTCTGTATCGATAAAACAACAGTACCGATATAATGTCAGTACCAATATAGCGTCAGAACCGATATCATGACAGTACCGATATAACGACAGTTCCGATATAATGACAGTCCCGATATAATGACAGTACCGATATACGATATTACCGATATAATGACTGCACCTACATAATATCAGTACCGATATAACGACAGTACAGATATAACGACAGTACCGATATAATGTCAGTACCAATATAATGTCAGTACTGATATAATGACAGTACCAGTATAACGACAGTACCGATATAGCAACAGAACCAATGTAATGTCTGTATCGATAAAACAACAGTACCGATATAATGTCAGTACCAATATAGCGCCAGTACCGATATCATGACAGTACCGATATAACGACAGTTCCGATATAATGACAGTCCCGATATAATGACAGTACCGATATACGATATTACCGATATAATGACTGCACCTACATAATATCAGTACCGATATAACGACAGTACAGATATAACGACAGTACCTCCACAATATCAGTCCCAATGTAGCGACAGTACCGATATAATGACAGGACCGATATAATGTCAGTCCCGATATAATGTCAGTACCGATATAATGACAGTACCGATATAGCGACAGTACCGATATAACGACAATACCGATATAACGGCAGAACCGACATAATGACAGTACCAATATAATGTCTTTACCGATATAATAACAGTACCGATATAACGACAGTACTGATATAATGACAGTAACGATATACTATCAATACCAATTTGACGACAGTGCCGATATAATGACAATACCGATATAACAACAGGACCGATATAATATCATTACCACTATAGCGACAGAACCGATATAATGACGATACCGATATAACGACAGTATCGTTATAATATCACTACCAGTAAAATGACTGCACCGATATAACGACAGTTCCGATATAATGACAGTACCGATATAATATCACTACCAATATAACGACTCTACCAATATAATGACAGCACCGATATAATATCTGTACCAATATAGCGACAGTACTGATATAATGACAGTAACGATATACTATCAATACCAATTTGCCGACAGTGCCGATATAATGACAATACCGATATAACAACAGGACCGATATAATATCATTACCACTATAGCGACAGAACCGATATAATGACGATACCGATATAACGACAATACCGATATAACGACAGGACCGATATAATATCATTAACACTATAGTGACAGTACCGATCTAACGACAGTACCGATATAATGACAGTACCGATATAATGTCAGTACCAATATAATGTCAGTACCGATACAATGTTAGTACCCATATAACGACAGTACCTGTATAATATCAGTACCAATGTAGCGACAGTACCGATATAATGACAGTACCGACATAATGGCAGTACCAATATAACGACTGTACGGATATAATTTCAGTACCGATATAATGACAGTACCGATATAACGACAGTACCTGTAAAATATCAGTACCAATATGGCGACAGTACCGATATAATGACAGTATCGATAAAACGACAGTACCGATATAATATCAGTACCAATATAACGACTGGACGGATATAATTTCAGTACCGATATAATGACAGTACCAATATAACGACTGCACGGATATAATTTCAGTACCGATATAATGACAGTACCGATATAACGACAGTACCTGTAAAATATCAGTACCAATATGGCGACAGTACCGATATAATGACAGTACCGATATAACGACGTAGCGATATAAAGACAGTACCGATATAACGACGTAGTGATATAAAGACAGTACCAATATAATGTCAGTACCGATATAATGTCAGTACCGATATAACGACAGTACCGACATAATAACAGTACCAATATAACGACTGTACGGATATAATGTCAGTACCGATATAATGACAGTACCGATACGATATAATGACAGTACCGATATAACGACAGTACCGATATAATGACAATACCTGTATAATATCAGTACCAATGTAGCGACAGCACCGATATAATGACAGTACCGATATAACGACAATACCCGTAAAATATCAGTACCAATATAGCGACAGTACCGATATAATGACAGTACCGATAAAACGACAGTACCAATATAATATCACTACCAATATAACAACTTTAACGGTATAATGACAGTACCGATATAATGTCAGTACCGATATAATGTTAGTACCGATATAGCGACAGTACTGATATAATGACAGGACCGATATAATCTCAATACCAAATTCGCGACAGTACCGATATAATGACAGTACCGATATAACGACGTAGCGATATAAAGATAGTACCGATTTAATGACAGTACCGATATAACGACAGTACCGATATAATGACAGTACCGATATAACGACAGTACCTGTAAAATATCAGGACCAATATAGCGACAGTACCGATATAATGACAGTACCGATATAATGTCAGTCCCGATATAATGTCAGTATCGATACAATGTTAGTACCCATATAACGACAGTACCAATATAATATCACTACGAATATAACGACAGTACCAATATCGCGACAGTACCGATATAGCGACAGTACTGATATAATGACAGGACCGATATAATCTCAATACCAAATTCGCGACAGTACCGATATAATGACAGAACCGATATAACGACGTAGCGATATAAAGACAGTACCGATATAATGACAGTACCGATATAACGACGTAGTGATATAAAGACAGTACCGATATAATGACAGTACCGATATAAAGACAGTACCGATTTAATGACAGTACCGATATAATGACAGGACCGATATAATGACAGTATCGACATAATGACAGTACCGATATAACGACAGTACCGATATAATGACAGTACCGATATAACGACAGTACCTGTAAAATATCAGGACCAATATAGCGACAGTACCGATATAATGACAGTACCGATATAATGTCAGTCCCGATATAATGTCAGTACCGATACAATGTTAGTACCCATATAACGACAGTACCGATATAGCGACAGTAACAATATAATGTCAGTACCGATATAATGACAGTACCGATACGATATAATGACAGTCCCGATATAACAACAGTACCGATATAATGACAATACCTGTATAATATCAGCACCAATGTAGCGACAGTACCGATATAATCACAGTACCGATATAATGACAGGACCGATATAATGACAGGACCAATATTGCGACAGTACCGATATAATGACAGCACCGATATAATGTCAGTCCCGATATAATGTCAGTACCGATACAATGTTAGTACCCATATAACGACAGTACCAATATAATATCACTACCAATATAACGACAGTACCAATATCGCGACAGTACCGATATAGCGACAGTACTGATATAATGACAGGACCGATATAATCTCAATACCAAATTCGCGACAGTACCGATATAATGAGAGTACCAATATAACGACAGTACAGATATAGCGACAGAACCAATGTCATGTCTGTATCGATAAAACAACAGTACCGATATAATGTCAGTACCAATATAGCGTCAGTACCGATATCATGACAGTACCGATATAACGACAGTTCCGATATAATGACAGTCCCGATACAATGAAAGTACCGATATACGAAATTACCGATATAATGACTGCACCTACATAATATCAGTACCGATATAACGACAGTACAGATATAGCGACAGTGCCAATATAATGAATGCACCGATAAAATAACAGTACCAATATAATGTCAGTACCGATATAATGACAGTACCATTATAACGACAGTACCGATATAGCGACAGAACCAATGTAATGTCTGTATCGATAAAACAACAGTACCGATATAATGTCAGTACCAATATAGCGCCAGTACCGATATCATGACAGTACCGATATAACGACAGTTCCGATATAATGACAGTCCCGATATAATGACAGTACCGATATACGAAATTACCGATATAATGACTGCACCTACATAATATCAGTACCAATATAACGACAGTACAGATATAACGACAGTACCTCCACAATATCAGTCCCAATGTAGCGACAGTACCGATATAATGACAGGACCGATATAATGTCAGTCCCGATATAATGTCAGTACCGATATAATAACAGTACCGATATAGCGACAGTACCGATATAACGACAATACCGATATAACGGCAGTACCGACATAATGACAGTACCAATATAACGACTGTACGGATATAATGTCTTTACCGATATAATAACAGTACCGATATAACGACAGTACTGATATAGCGACAATACCAATATAATGTCTGTACCGATAAAACAACAGTACCGATATAATGACAGTACCGATGTAACGACTGTACGTATATAACGACAGCACCGATATAACGTCAGTAGCGATATAATTTAAGTACCGATATAATATCAGCCCCAATATAACGACAGTACCGATATAATGACAATCATGATATAACGACAGGACCGATATAATGTCAGTACCAATATAACGACAGCACCGATTTAATGTCAGTACTGATATAATGTCAGTATCGATATAATGACAGGACCGATATAATGACAGTATCGATATAAAACAGGACCGATATAATGACAGTACCGATATAACGACAGGACCGATATAGCGACAGTACCAATATAATGAATGCACCGATAAAGCAACAGTACCAATATAATGTCAGTACCGATATAATGACAGTACCGATATAATTACAGTACCGATATAACGACTGTACGTATATAACGACAGTACCGATATAACGTCAGTAGCGATATAATTTATGTACCGATATAATATCAGCACCAATATAACGACAGTACCGATATAATGACAATACCGATATAACGACAGGACCGATATAATGTCAGTACCACTATCGCGACAGTACCGATATAATGACAATACCAATATAATGACAGTACTGATATAATGTCAGGACCAATACAACGACAGTACCGATATAACGACGGTACCGATATAACAACAGCACCGATTTAATGTCAGTACTAATATAATGTCAGTATCGATATAATGACAGGACCGATATAATGACAGTATCGATATAACGCCAGAACCGATATAATGACAGTATCGTTATAATATCACTACCAGTAAAATGACTGCACCGATATAACGACAGTTCCGATATAACGACAGTGCCGATATAATATCACTGCCAATATAACGACTCTACCGATATAATGACATTACCGATATAATATCTGTACCAATATAGCGACAGTACTGATATAATGACAGTAACGATATACTATCAATACCAATTTGACGACAGTGCCGATATAATGACAATACCGATATAACAACAGGACCGATATAATATCATTACCACGAGAGCGACAGAACCGATATAATGACAATACCGATATAACGACAATACCGATATAACGACAGGACCGATATAATATCATTAACACTACAGTAACAGTACCGATATAACGACAGTACCGATATAATGACAGTACCGATATAATATCTGTACCAATATCGCGACAGTACCGATATAGCGACAGTATCGATATAATGACAGTACCAATATAATGACAGTACCGATATAATGAGAGTAGCGATATAACGACAGTACCTATATAATATCAGTACCATTATAGCGACAGTACCGATATATTGACAGTACCGATATAATGTCAGTACCGATATAATGTTAGTACCGATATAACGACAGTACCGATATAATGACAGTATCGATATAATGACAGTACCGATATAATGACAGTATCGATATAATGACAGTATCGATATAATGACAGTAACGATATAATGACAGGACCGATATAATGACAGTATCGATATAATGACAGTACCGATATAATGACAGTACCGATATAACGACAGTACCTGTAAAATATCAGTACCAATATAGCGGCATTACCGATTTAATGACAGTACCGATATAATGTCAGTACCGATATAATGTCAGTACCGATACAATGTTAGTACCCATATAACGACAGTACCTGTATAATATCAGTACCAATGTAGCGACAGTACCGATATAATGACAGTACCGACATAATGGCAGTACCAATATAACGACTGTACGGATATAATTTCAGTACCGATATAATGACAGTACCGATATAACGACAGTACCTGTATAATATCACGACCAATGTAGCGACAGTACCAATATAACGACAGTACCGACATAATGACAGTACCAATATAACGACTGTACAGATATAATGTCAGTACCGATATAATGACAGTACCGATATAACGACAGTACCTGTAAAATATCAGTACCAATATAGCGACAGTACCGATCTAACGACAGTACCGATATAATGTCAGTACCGATATAACGACAGTACCGATATAACGACAGTACCGATATAATGACAGTACCGATATAATATCTGACCCAATATCGCGACAGTACCGATATAGCGACAGTACTGATATAATGACAGTACCGATAAAATATCAATACCAAATTTGCGACAGAACCGATATAACGACAGCAGCGATATAATGACAGGACCGATATAACGACAGTACCGATATAATCACAGTACCGATAAAACGACAGTACCGATATAATATCAGTACCAATATAATGACAGTACCAATATAACGATAGTACCGATATAACGACAGTACCGATATAATGACAGTACCGATATAATATCTGTACCAATATCGCAACAATACCGATATAGCGACAGTACTGATATAATGACAGTACCGATATAATCTCAATACCAAATTCGTCACAGTACCGATATAATGACAGTATCGATATAATGACAGTACCGATATAATGACAGTATCGATATAATGACAGTACCGATATAATGACAGTTCCGATATAACGACGTAGCGATATAAAGACAGTACCGATATAATGACAGTATCGATATAATGACAGTACCGATATAATGACAGTTCCGATATAACGACGTAGCGATATAAAGACAGTACCGATATAATGACAGTATCGATATAATGACAGTACCGATATAATGACAGGACCGATATAATGACAGTATCGATATAATGACAGTACCGATATAATGACAGTTCCGATATAACGACGTAGCGATATAAAGACAGTACCGATATAATGACAGTACCGATATAATGACAGTACCGATATAATGACAGGACCGATATAATGACAGTATCGATATAATGTCAGTACCGATATAATGTCAGTACCGATACAATGTTAGTACCCATATAACGACAGTACCTGTATAATATCAGTACCAATGTAGCGACAGTACCGATATAATGACAGTACCGACATAATGACAGTACCAATATAACGACAGTACCTGTAAAATATCAGTACCAATATGGCGACAGTACCGATATAATGACAGTATCGATAAAACGACAGGACCGATATAATATCACTACCAATATAACAACTTTAACGGTATAATGACAGTACCGATATAATGTCAGTACCGATATAATGTTAGTACCGATATAACGACAGTACCGATATAATGACAGTATCGATATAATGACAGTACCGATATAATGACAGTACCTGTAAAATATCAGTACCAATATAGCGGCATTACCGATTTAATGACAGTACCGATATAATGTCAGTACCGATATAATGTCAGTACCGATACAATGTTAGTACCCATATAACGACAGTACCTGTATAATATCAGTACCAATGTAGCGACAGTACCGATATAATGACAGTACCGACATAATGGCAGTACCAATATAACGACTGTACGGATATAATTTCAGTACCGATATAATGACAGTACCGATATAACGACAGTACCTGTATAATATCACTACCAATGTAGCGACAGTACCAATATAACGACAGTACCGACATAATGACAGTACCAATATAACGACAGTACCGATATAACGACAGTACCGATATAATGACAGTACCGATATAATATCTGACCCAATATCGCGACAGTACCGATATAGCGACAGTACTGATATAATGACAGTACCGATAAAATATCAATACCAAATTTGCGACAGTACCGATATAATGACAGAACCGATATAACGACAGTAGCGATATAATGACAGGACCGATAAAACGACAGTACCGATATAATATCACTACCAATATAACGATAGTACCGATATAACGACAGTACCGATATAATGACAGTACCGATATAATGACAGTACCGATATAATATCTGTACCAATATCGCAACAATACCGATATAGCGACAGTACCGATATAATGACAGTATCGATATAATGACAGTACCGATATGACGACAGTACTTGTAAAATATCAGTACCAATATAGCGGCATTACCGATTTAATGACAGTACCGATATAATGTCAGTACCGATATAATGTCAGTACCGATACAATGTTAGTACCCATATAACGACAGTACCTGTATAATATCAGTACCAATGTAGCGACAGTACCGATATAATGACAGTACCGACATAATGACAGTACCAATATAACGACAGTACCTGTAAAATATCAGTACCAATATGGCGACAGTACCGATATAATGACAGTATCGATAAAACGACAGTACCGATATAATATCACGACAAATATAACGACTTTAACGGTATAATGACAGTACCGATATAATGTCAGCACCGATATAATGTCAGTACCGATATAAAGACAGTACCGATATAGCGACAGTACCGATATAACGACAATACCGATATAACGACAGTACCGATATAACGACAGTACCTGTAAAATATCAGGACCAATATAACGACAGTACCGATATAAAGACAGTACCGATATAGCGACAGTACCGATATAACGACAATACCAATATAACGACAGTACCGATATAACGACAGTACCTGTAAAATATCAGGACCAATATAACGACAGTACCGATATAACGACAATACCGATATAACGACTGTATGGATATAATTTCAGTACCGATATAATGACAGTACCAATATAACGACAGTACCGACATAATGACAGTACCAATATAACGACTGTACGGATATAATTTCAGTACCGATATAATGTCAGTACCGATGCAATGTTCGTACCCATATAACGACAGTACCGATATAGCGACAGTAACAATATAATGTCAGTACCGATATAATGACAGTACCGATACGATATAATGACAGTCCCGATATAACAACAGTACCGATATAATGACAATACCTGTATAATATCAGTACCAATGTAGCGACAGTACCGATATAATCACAGTACCGATATAATCACAGTACCGATATAATGGCAGTACCGATATAATGACAGTACCAATATAACGACAGTACCGATATAGCGACAGTACCAATATAATGAATGCACCGATAAAACAACAGTACCGATATAATGTCAGTACCAATATAGCGCCAGTACCGATATCATTACAGTACCGATATAACGACAGTTCCGATATAATGACAGTCCCGATATAACAACAGTACCGATATAATGACAATACCTGTATAATATCAGCACCAATGTAGCGACAGTACCGATATAATCACAGTACCGATATAATGGCAGTACCGATATAATGACAGTACCAATATAACGACAGTACCGATATAGCGACAGTACCAATATAATGAATGCACCGATAAAACAACAGTACCGATATAATGTCAGTACCAATATAGCGCCAGTACCGATATCATTACAGTACCGATATAACGACAGTTCCGATATAATGACAGTATCGATATAATGACAGTACCGATATAACGACAGTACCGATATAATGTCAGTACCGATATAATGACAGTACCAATATAACGACAGTTCCGATATAATGACAGTCCCGATACAATGAAAGTACCGATATACGAAATTACCGATATAATGACTGCACCTACATAATATCAGTACCGATATAACGACAGTACAGATATAGCGACAGTGCCAATATAATGAATGCACCGAAAAAATAACAGTACCAATATAATGTCAGTACCGATATAATGACAGTACCATTATAACGACAGTACCGATATAGCGACAGAACCAATGTAATGTCTGTATCGATAAAACAACAGTACCGATATAATGTCAGTACCAATATAGCGCCAGTACCGATATCATGACAGTACCGATATAACGACAGTTCCGATATAATGACAGTCCCGATATAATGACAGTACCGATATACGAAATTACCGATATAATGACTGCACCTACATAATATCAGTACCGATATAACGACAGTACAGATATAGCGACAGTGCCAATATAATGAATGCACCGAAAAAATAACAGTACCAATATAATGTCAGTACCGATATAATGACAGTACCATTATAACGACAGTACCGATATAGCGACAGAACCAATGTAATGTCTGTATCGATAAAACAACAGTACCGATATAATGTCAGTACCAATATAGCGCCAGTACCGATATCATGACAGTACCGATATAACGACAGTTCCGATATAATGACAGTCCCGATATAATGACAGTACCGATATACGAAATTACCGATATAATGACTGCACCTACATAATATCAGTACCAATATAACGACAGTACAGATATAACGACAGTACCTCCACAATATCAGTCCCAATGTAGCGACAGTACCGATATAATGACAGGACCGATATAATGTCAGTCCCGATATAATGTCAGTACCGATATAATGACAGTACCGATATAGCGACAGTACCGATATAACGACAATACCGATATAACGGCAGTACCGACATAATGACAGTACCAATATAACGACTGTACGGATATAATGTCTTTACCGATATAATAACAGTACCGATATAACGACAGTACTGATATAGCGACAATACCAATATAATGTCTGTACCGATAAAACAACAGTACCGATATAATGTCAGTACCAATATAATGTCAGTACCGATATAACGACAGTACCGATATAATGACAGTACCGATAAAATGACAGTACCGATATAATGACAGTACCGATGTAACGACTGTACGTATATAACGACAGCACCGATATAACGTCAGTAGCGATATAATTTAAGTACCGATATAATATCAGCCCCAATATAACGACAGTACCGATATAATGACAATCATGATATAATGACAGGACCGATATAATGTCAGTACCAATATAACGACAGCACCGATTTAATGTCAGTACTGATATAATGTCAGTATCGATATAATGACAGGACCGATATAATGACAGTATCGATATAAGGACAGGACCGATATAATGACAGTACCGATATAACGACAGGACCGATATAGCGACAGTACCAATATAATGAATGCACCGATAAAGCAACAGTACCAATATAATGTCAGTACCGATATAATGACAGTACCAATATAACGACAGTACTGATATAGCAACAGAACCAATGTAATGTCTGTACCGATAAAATAACAGTACCGATATAATGTCAGTACCAATATAGCGTCAGTACCGATATAACGACAGTACCGATATAACGACAGTACCGATATAATTACAGCACCGATATAACGACTGTACGTATATAACGACAGTACCGATATAACGTCAGTAGCGATATAATTTATGTACCGATATAATATCAGCACCAATATAACGACAGGACCGATATAATGTCAGTACCACTATAGCGACAGTACCGATATAATGACAATACCAATATAATGACAGTACTGATATAATGTCAGGACCAATACAACGACAGTACCGATATAACAACAGCACCGATTTAATGTCAGTACTAATATAATGTCAGTATCGATATAATGACAGGACCGATATAATGACAGTATCGTTATAATATCACTACCAGTAAAATGACAGTACCGATATAACGACAGTTCTGATATAACGACAGTACCGATATAATATCACTACCAATATAACGACTCTACCGATATAACGACAGTACCGATATAATATCACTACCAATATAACGACTCTACCGATATAATGACAGTACCGATATAATATCTGTACCAATATAGCGACAGTACTGATATAATGACAGTAACGATATACTATCAATACCAATTTGACGACAGTGCCGATATAATGACAATACCGATATAACAACAGGACCGATATAACGACAGGACCGATATAATATCATTAACACTACAGTGACAGTACCGATATAACGACAGTACCGATATAATGACAGTACCGATATAATATCTGTACCAATATCGCGACAGTACCGATATAGCGACAGTACCGATATAATGACAGTACCGATATAATGAGAGTACCGATATAATGACAGTACCGATATAATGACAGTATCGATATAATGACAGTATCGATATAATGACAGTACCGATATAATGACAGGACCGATATAATGACAGTATCGATATAATGACAGTACCGATATAATGACAGTACCGATATAACGACAGTACCTGTAAAATATCAGTACCAATATAGCGGCATTACCGATTTAATGACAGTACCGATATAATGTCAGTACCGATATAATGTCAGTACCGATACAATGTTAGTACCCATATAACGACAGTACCTGTATAATATCAGTACCAATGTAGCGACAGTACCGATATAATGACAGTACCGACATAATGGCAGTACCAATATAACGACTGTACGGATATAATTTCAGTACCGATATAATTTCAGTACCGATATAACGACAGTACCTGTATAATATCAACATCCTGGGGGTCACTATTGACCAGAAACTTAACTGGGCCAGCCACATAAATACTGTGGCAACAAGAGCAGGTCAGAGGCTATGTATTCTGTGGTGAGTGTCTCACCTGCTAACTCCCCAAAGTCTTTCCACCATCTACAAGGCACAAGTCAGGGGTGCCTTGTCTGGATGATTGCAGCTCCAACAACACTCAAGAAACTTGACACCATCCAGAACAAAGCAGCCCACTTAATTGGCATTCCATTCACCACCAGCGCACTGTGGCTGCAGTGTGCACCATCTACAAGATGCACTGCAGCACCTCCGAAACCCGTGACCTCTACCACCTAGAAGGACGAGGGCAACAGGTGCATTGGAACACCATCACCTGCAAGTTCCCCTCCAAGTCACACACACCATCCTGACTTGGAAATATATCGGTCGTTCCTTCATCATCGCTGGGTCAAAATCCTGGAACTCCCTCCCTAACAGCACTGTGGGAGTTCCTTCACCACAAGGACTACAGCAGTTTATGAAGGCGTGTACCAATGTAGCGACAGTACCGATATAATGACAGTACCGACATAATGGCAGTACCAATATAACGACTGTACGGATATAATTTCAGTACCGATATAATGACAGTACCGATATAATATCTGACCCAATATCGCGACAGTACCGATATAGCGACAGTACTGATATAATGACAGTACCGATAAAATATCAATACCAAATTTGTGACAGTACCGATATAATGACAGAACCGATATAACGACAGTAGCGATATAATGACAGGACCGATAAAACGACAGTACCGATATAATATCACGACCAATATAACGATAGTACCGATATAACGACAGTACCGATATAATGACAGTACCGATATAATATCTGTACCAATATCGCAACAATACCGATATAGCGACAGTACTGATAAAATGACAGGACCGATATAATCTCAATACCAAATTCGTCACAGTACCGATATAACGACAGTACCGATATAACGACAGTACCGATATAATGACAGTACCGATATAATGACAGTACCGATATAACGACAGTACCGATATAACAGTACCGATATAATGACAGTACCGATATAACGACAGTACCGATATAATGACAGTATCGATATAACGACAGTACCGATATAATGACAGTTCCGATATAACGACGTAGCGATATAAAGACAGTACCGATATAAAGACAGTACCGATATAATGACAGGACCGATATAATGACAGTACCGATATAATGACAGTACCGATATAATGACAGTATCGATATAATGACAGTACCGATATAACGACAGTACCGATATAATGACAGTACCGATATAACGACAGTACTTGTAAAATATCAGTACCAATATAGCGGCATTACCGATTTAATGACAGTACCGATATAATGTCAGTACCGATATAATGTCAGTACCGATACAATGTTAGTACCCATATAACGACAGTACCTGTATAATATCAGTACCAATGTAGCGACAGTACCGATATAATGACAGTACCGACATAATGACAGTACCAATATAACGACAGTACCTGTAAAATATCAGTACCAATATGGCGACAGTACCGATATAATGACAGTATCGATAAAACGACAGTACCGATATAATATCACTACTAATATAACGACTTTAACGGTATAATGACAGTACCGATATAATGTCAGTACCGATATAATGTCAGTACCGATATAAAGACAGTACCGATATAGCGACAGTACCGATATAACGACAATACCGATATAACGACAGTACCGATATAACGACAGTACCTGTAAAATATCAGGACCAATATAACGACAGTACCGATATAAAGACAGTACCGATATAGCGACAGTACCGATATAACGACAATACCGATATAACGACAGTACCGATATAACGACAGTACCTGTAAAATATCAGGACCAATATAACGACAGTACCGATATAACGACTGTACGGATATAATTTCAGTACCGATATAATGACAGTACCAATATAACGACAGTACCGACATAATGACAGTACCAATATAACGACTGTACGGATATAATTTCAGTACCGATATAATGACAGTACCAATATAACGACTGTACGGATATAATTTCAGTACCGATATAATGACAGTACCGATATAACGACAGTACCTGTAAAATATCAGTGCCAATATGGCGACAGTACCGATATAATGACAGTACCGATATAACGACGTAGCGATATAAAGACAGTACCGATATAACGACGTAGTGATATAAAGACAGTACCAATACAATGTCAGTACCGATACAATGTCAGTACCGATATAATAACAGTACCAATATAACGACTGTACGGATATAATGTCAGTACCGATACAATGTCAGTACCGATATAACGACAGTACCGATATAATAACAGTACCAATATAACGACTGTACGGATATAATGTCAGTACCGATACAATGTCAGTACCGATATAACGACAGTACCGATATAATAACAGTACCAATATAACGACTGTACGGATATAATGTCAGTACCGATATAATGTCAGTACCGATATAACGACAGTACCGACATAATAACAGTACCAATATAACGACTGTACGGATATAATGTCAGTACCGATATAATGACAGTACCGATAAGATATAATGACAGTACCGATATAACGACAGTACCGATATAATGACAATACCTGTATAATATCAGTACCAATGTAGCGACAGTACCGATATAATGACAGTACCGATAAAACGACAGTAGCAATATAATATCACTACCAATATAACGACAGTACCAATATCGCGACAGTACCGATATAGCGACAGTACTGATATAATGACAGGACCGATATAATCTCAATACCAAATTCGCGACAGTACCGATATAATGACAGTACCGATATAACGACGTAGCGATATAAAGACAGTACCGATTTAATGACAGTACCGATATAATGACAGGACCGATATAATGACAGTATCGATATAATGACAGTACCGATATAACGACAGTACCGATATAATGACAGTACCGATATAACGACAGTACCTGTAAAATATCAGGACCAATATAGCGACAGTACCAATATAATGACAGTTCCGATATAATGTCAGTCCCGATATAATGTCAGTACCGATGCAATGTTAGTACCCATATAACGACAGTACCGATATAGCGACAGTAACAATATAATGTCAGTACCGATATAATGACAGTACCGATACGATATAATGACAGTCCCGATATAACAACAGTACCGATATAATGACAATACCTGTATAATATCAGTACCAATGTAGCGACAGTACCGATATAATCACAGTACCGATATAATCACAGTACCGATATAATGGCAGTACCGATATAATGACAGTACCAATATAACGACAGTACCGATATAGCGACAGTACCAATATAATGAATGCACCGATAAAATAACAGTACCAATATAATGTCAGTACCGATATAATGACAGTACCATTATAACGACAGTACCGATATAGCGACAGAACCAATGTAATGTCTGTATCGATAAAACAACAGTACCGATATAATGTCAGTACCAATATAGCGCCAGTACCGATATCATGACAGTACCGATATAACGACAGTTCCGATATAACGACAGTACCGATATAATATCACTGCCAATATAACGACTCTACCGATATAATGACAGTACCGATATAATATCTGTACCAATATAGCGACAGTACTGATATAATGACAGTAACGATATACTATCAATACCAATTTGACGACAGTGCCGATATAATGACAATACCGATATAACAACAGGACCGATATAATATCATTACCACTATAGCGACAGAACCGATATAATGACAATACCGATATAACGACAATACCGATATAACGACAGGACCGATATAATATCATTAACACTACAGTGACAGTACCGATATAACGACAGTACCGATATAATTACAGTACCGATATAATATCTGTACCAATATCGCGACAGTACCGATATAGCGACAGTACCGATATAATGACAGTACCGATATAATGACAGTATCGATATAATGACAGTACCGATATAACGACAGTACCGATATAATGACAGTTCCGATATAACGACGTAGCGATATAAACACAGTACCGATATAATGACAGTACCGATATAATGACAGGACCGATATAATGACAGTATCGATATAATGACAGTACCGATATAACGACAGTACCGATATAATGACAGTACCGATATAACGACAGTACCGATACAATGTTAGTACCCATATAACGACAGTACCTGTATAATATCAGGACCAATACAACGACAGTACCGAAATAACGACGGTACCGATATAACAACAGCACCAATTTAATGTCAGTACTAATATAATGTCAGTATCGATATAATGACAGGACCGATATAATGACGATACCGATATAACGCCAGAACCGATATAATGACAGTATCGTTACAATATCACTACCAGTAAAATAACTGCACCGATATAACGACAGTTCTGATATAACGACAGTACCGATATAATATCACTACCAATATAACGACTCTACCGATATAATGACAGCACCGATATAATATCTGTACCAATATAGCGACAGTACTGATATAATGACAGTAACGATATACTATCAATACCAATTTGACGACAGTGCCGATATAATGACAATACCGATATAACAACAGGACCGATATAATATCATTACCACTATAGCGACAGAACCGATATAATGACAATACCGATATAACGACAATACCGATATAACGACAGGACCGATATAATATCTGTACCATTATAGCGACAGTACCGATATAATGTCAGTACCGATATAATGTCAGTACCAATATAACGACAGTACCTATATAATATCAGTACCATTATAGCGACAGTACCGATATAATGTCAGTACCGATATAATGTCAGTACCGATACAATGTTAGTACCCATATAACGACAGTACCTGTATAATATCAGTACCAATGTAGCGACAGTACCAATATAACGACTGTACGGATATAATTTCAGTACCGATATAATGACAGTACCGATATAACGACAGTACCGATATAATATCACGACCAATATAACGACAGTACCGATATAACGACAGTACCGATACAATATCACTCCCAATATAACGACTTTACCGATATAATGACAGTACCGATCTAACGACAGTACCGATATAATGACAGTCCCGATATAATATCTGTACCAATATCGCGACAGTACCGATATAACGACAGTACCGATATGACAGTTCCGATATAACGACGTAGCGATATAAACACAGTACCGATATAATGACAGTACCGATATAATGACAGGACCGATATAATGACAGTATCGATATAATGACAGTACCGATATAACGACAGTACCGATATAATGACAGTACCGATATAACGACAGTACTTGTAAAATATCAGTACCAATATAGCGGCATTACCGATTTAATGACAGTACCGATATAATGTCAGTACCGATATAATGTCAGTACCGATACAATGTTAGTACCCATATAACGACAGTACCTGTATAATATCAGGACCAATACAACGACAGTACCGATATAACGACGGTACCGATATAACAACAGCACCGATTTAATGTCAGTACTAATATAATGTCAGTATCGATATAATGACAGGACCGATATAATGACGATACCGATATAACGCCAGAACCGATATAATGACAGTATCGTTATAATATCACTACCAGTAAAATGACTGCACCGATATAACGACAGTTCCGATATAACGACAGTATCGTTATAATATCACTACCAGTAAAATAACTGCACCGATATAACGACAGTTCTGATATAACGACAGTACCGATATAATATCACTACCAATATAACGACTCTACCGATATAATGACAGCACCGATATAATATCTGTACCAATATAGCGACAGTACTGATATAATGACAGTAACGATATACTATCAATACCAATTTGACGACAGTGCCGATATAATGACAATACCGATATAACAACAGGACCGATATAATATCATTACCACTATAGCGACAGAACCGATATAATGACAATACCGATATAACGACAATACCGATATAACGACAGGACCGATATAATATCTGTACCATTATAGCGACAGTACCGATATAATGTCAGTACCGATATAATGTCAGTACCGATATAACGACAGTACCTATATAATATCAGTACCATTATAGCGACAGTACCGATATAATGTCAGTACCGATATAATGTCAGTACCGATACAATGTTAGTACCCATATAACGACAGTACCTGTATAATATCACTACCAATGTAGCGACAGTACCAATATAACGACTGTACGGATATAATTTCAGTACCGATATAATGACAGTACCGATATAACGACAGTACCGATATAATATCACGACCAATATAACGACAGTACCGATATAACGTCAGTAGCGATATAATTTATGTACCGATATAATATCAGCACCACTATAGCGACAGTACCGATATAATGACAATACCAATATAATGACAGTACTGATATAATGTCAGGACCAATACAACGACAGTACCGATATAACAACAGCACCGATTTAATGTCAGTACTAATATAATGTCAGTATCGATATAATGACAGGACCGAAATAATGACAGTATCGTTATAATATCACTACCAGTAAAATAACTGCACCGATATAACGACAGTTCCGATATAACGACAGTACCGATATAATATCACTACCAATATAACGACTCTACCGATATAATGACAGTACCGATATAATATCTGTACCAATATAGCGACAGTACTGATATAATGACAGTAACGATATACTATCAATACCAATTTGACGACAGTGCCGATATAATGACAATACCGATATAACAACAGGACCGATATAATATCATTACCACTATAGCGACAGAACCGATATAATGACAATACCGATATAACGACAATACCGATATAACGACAGGACCGATATAATATCTGTACCAATATCGCGACAGTACCGATATAGCGACAGTACCGATATAATGACAGTACCGATATAATGACAGTACCGATATAATGAGAGTACCGATATAACGACAGTACCTATATAATATCAGTACCATTATAGCGACAGTACCGATATAATGACAGTACCGATCTAACGACAGTACCGATATAATGACAGTACCGATATAATATCTGACCCAATATCGCGACAGCACCGATATAGCGACAGTACCGATATAATGACAGAACCGATATAACGACAGTAGCGATATGATGACAGGACCGATATAATGACAGTATCGATATAATGACAGTACCGATATAATGAGAGTACCGATATAACGACAGTACCTATATAATATCAGTACCATTATAGCGACAGTACCGATATAATGTCAGTTCCGATATAATGTTAGTACCGATATAACGACAGTACCAATATAATCACAGTACCGATAAAACGACAGGACCGATATAATATCACTACCAATATAACGATAGTACCGATATAACGACAGTACCGATATAATGACAGTACCGATATAATATCTGTACCAATATCGCAACAATACCGATATAGCGACAGTACTGATATAATGACAGTACCGATATAATCTCAATACCAAATTCGTGACAGGACCGATATAATGACAGTTCCGATATAACGACGTAGCGATATAAAGACAGTACCGATATAATGACAGTATCGATATAATGACAGTACCGATATAACAACAGTACCTGTAAAATATCAGTACCAATATAGCGGCATGACCGATTTAATGACAGTACCGATAGAATGTCAGTACCGATATAATGTCAGTACCGATACAATGTTAATACCCATATAACGACAGTACCTGTATAATATCAGTACCAATGTAGCGACAGTACCAATATAACGACTGTACGGATATAATTTCAGTACCGATATAATGACAGTACCGATATAACGACAGTACCGATATAATATCACGACCAATATAACGACAGTACCGATATAACGACAGTACCGATCTAACGACAGTACCGATATAATGACAGTCCCGATATAATATCTGCACCAATATAACGACAGTACCGATATAACGACAGTACCGATATAATATCACTACCAATATTACGACAGTACCGATATAACGACAGTACCGATACAATATCACTCCCAATATAACGACTTTACCGATATAATGACAGTACCGATCTAAAGACAGTACCGATATAATGACAGTCCCGATATAATATCTATACCACATATCGCGACAGTACCGATATAGCGACAGTACTGATATAATGACAGTACCGATATAATCTCAATACCAAATTCGTGACAGTACCGATATAATGACAGTACCGATATAACGACGTAGCGATATAAAGACAGTACCGATATAATGACAGTATCGATATAATGACAGGACCGATATAATGACAGTATCGATATAATGACAGTACCGATATAACGACAGTACCGATATAATGACAGTACCGATATAACGACAGTACCGATATAATGACAGTACCGATATAACGACTGTACGGATATAATTTCAGTACCGATATAATGACAGTACCGATATAACGACAGTACCTGTAAAATATCAGTACCAATATGGCGACAGTACCGATATAATGACAGTATCGATAAAACGACAGTACCGATATAATATCACTACAAATATAACGACTTTAACGATATAATGACAGTATCGATATAATGTCAGTACCGATATAATGTCAGTACCGATATAAAGACAGTACCGATATAGCGACAGTACCGATATAACGACAATACCGATATAACGACAGTACCGACATAATAACAGTACCAATATAATGACTGTACGGATATAATGTCAGTACCGATATAATGACAGTACCGATAAAACGACAGTACCGATACAATATCACTCCCAATATAACGACTTTACCGATATAATGACAGTACCGATCTTACGACAGTACCGATATAATGACAGTACCGATATAATATCTGTACCAATATCGCGACAGCACCGATATAGCGACAGTACTGATATAATGACAGTACCGATATAGCGACAGTACCGATATAATGACAGTACCGATATAAAGACAGTACTGATATAACGACGTAGCGATATAAAGACAGTACCGATATAAAGACAGTACCGATATAACGACGTAGCGATATAAAGACAGTACCGATATAATGACAGTATCGATATAATGACAGGACCGATATAATGACAGTATCGATATAATGACAGTATCGATATAATGACAGGACCGATATAATGACAGTATCGATATAATGATAGTCCCAATATAATGTCAGTACCGATACAATGTTAGTACCCATATAACGACAGTACCGATATAGCGACAGTAACAATATAATGTCAGTACCGATATAATGACAATACCTATATAATATCAGTACCAATGTAGCGACAGTACCGATATAATCACAGTACCGATATAATCACAGTACCGATATAATGTCAGTACCGATATAATGACAGTACCAATATAACAACAGTACCGATATAGCGACAGAACCAATGTAATGTCTGTATCGATAAAACAGCAGTACCGATATAATGTCAGTACCAATATAGCGTCAGTACCGATATCATGACAGTACCGATATAACGACAGTTCCGATATAACGACAGTACCGATATAACGACAGTACAGATATAGCGACAGTGCCAATATAATGAATGCACCGATATAATGACAGTACCGATATAGCGATAGTACCAATATAATGAATGCACCGATAAAGCAACAGTACCAATATAATGTCAGTACCGATATAATGACAGTACCAATATAACGACAGTACCGATATAGCAACAAAACCAATGTAATGTCTGTACCGATAAAATAACAGTACCGATATAATGTCAGTACCAATATAACGACAGTACCGATATAACGACAATACCAATATAATGACAGTACTGATATAATGACAGTACCGATATAACGACTGTATGTATATAACGACAGTACCGATATAACGTCAGTAGCGATATAATTTATGTACCGATATAATATCAGCACCAATATAACGACAGTACCGATATAATGACAATACCAATATAATGACAGTACTGATATAATGTCAGGACCAATACAACGACAGTACCGATATAACAACAGCACCGATTTAATGTCAGTACTAATATAATGTCAGTATCGATATAATGACAGGACCGAAATAATGACGATACCGATATAACGCCAGAACCGATATAATGACAGTATCGTTATAATATCACTACCAGTAAAATGACTGCACCGATATAACGACAGTTCCGATATAACGACAGTACCGATATAATATCACTACCAATATAACGACTCTACCGATATAATGACAGCACCGATATAATATCTGTACCAATATAGCGACAGTACTGATATAATGACAGTAACAATATAATATCAATACCAATTTGACGACAGTGCCGATATAATGACAATACCGATATAACAACAGGACCGATATAATATCATTACCACTATAGCGACAGAACCGATATAATGACAATACCGATATAACGACAGGACCGATATAATATCATTAACACTATAGCGACAGTATCGATCTAACGCCAGTACCGATATAATGACAGTACCGATATAATATCTGTACCAATATCGCGACAGTACCGATATAGCGACAGTACTGATATAATGACAGTACCGATATAATCTCAATACCAAATTCGCGACAGTACCGATATAATGACAGTACCGATATAACGACGTAGCGATATAAAGACAGTACCGATATAATGACAGTATCGATATAATGACAGTACCGATATAACGACAGTACCAATGTAATGACAGTACCGATATAACAACAGTACCTGTAAAATATCAGTACCAATATAGCGGCATTACCGATTTAATGACAGTACCGATATAATGTCAGTACCGATATAATGTCAGTTCCGATACAATGTTAGTACCCATATAACGACAGTGCCGATATAGCGACAATACCAATATAATGTCAGTACCGATACAATGTCAGTACCGATACAATGTTAGTACCCATATAACGACAGTACCGATATAGCGACAATACCAATATAATGTCAGTACCGATATAATGACAGTACCGATATAACGACAGTACCGATATAATGTCAGTACCAATATAACGACAGTACTGATATAATGACAGTACCGATATAACGACAGCACCGATTTAATGTCAGTACTGATATAATGTCAGTATCGATATAATGCCAGAACCTATATAATGACAGTACCGATTTAATGACTGCACCTATATCATATCAGTACCGATATAACGACAGTACAGATATAACGACAGTACCGATATAATGACAGTACCGATATAATATCAGTACAAATATAGCAACAGTACTGATATAATGACAGTACCGATATAACGACAGGACCGATATTACGACAGTACCGATATAACGACAGCACCGATTTAATGTCAGTACTGGTATAATGGCAGCATCGACATAATGACAGGAACGGTATAATGACAGTATCGATATAATGACAGGACCGATATAATGACAGTACCGATATAACGACAGGACCGATATGATATCAGTACCAATATAGCGACAGTATCGATATAGCGACAGTACCAATATAATGTCTGGACCGATAAAACAACAGTACCGATATAATGTCAGGACCAATATAATGTCTGGACCGATAAAACAACAGTACCGATATAACGACAGTACCGATATAATGACTGTACCGATATAATATCTGTACCAATATAGCGACAGTACCGATATAGCGACAGTACTGATATAATGACCAGTACCGATATAATATCAATACCAATTTCACGACAGTGCCGATATAATGACAGTCCCGATATAACGACAGTAGCGATATACAGACAGGACCGATATAATGAGAGTATTGATATAATGATTGCACCGATATAATATCAGTAGCAATATAGCGACAGTACCGATACAATGACAATACCGATATAACGACTGTAGCGATATAATGACAGTACGATATAATGACAGTACCGATATAATATCAGTACCAACATAGCAACAGTACTGATATAATGACAGTACCGATATAACGACAGGACCAATATAATGACAGTACCAATATAACGACAGTACCGATATAACGACAGTACCGATATAACGACAGTACCGATTTAAAGTCAGCACTGATATAATGTCAGTATCGATATAATGACAGGAACGGTATAATGACGGTACCGCTATAATGACAGTATCGATGCAATGACAGGACCGATATAATGACTGTACCGATATAATGACAGGACCGATATAACGACAGTACCGATATAATGTCAGGACCGATATAATGTCAGTACCGATATAACGACAGTACCGATATAATATCAGTACCAACATATCAACAGTACTGATATAATGACAGTACTGATATAATGTCAGGACCGATAAAACGACAGGACCGATATAATATCAGTACCAATATCGCAACAGTACTGATATAATGACAATACCGATATAACGACAGTACCGATTTAACGACAGTACCGATACAACGACAGCACCAATTTAAAGTCAGTACTGATATAATGACTGTACCGATATAATGACAGGACCGATATAATGACAGGACCGATATAATGACGGTACCGATATAACAGCAGTACCGATATAATGACAGTATTGATGCAATGACAGGACCGATATAATGACGGTACCCATATAACGGCAGGACCGATATAATGACAGAATCGATGCAATGACAGGACTAAAATAATGACAGTACCGATATAATGACAGTACCGATATAGCGACAGTACCGATATAGCGACAGTACCGATGTAATACCACTAGCAATAAAATGACTGCACCGATATAACGACAGTACCGATATAATATCTGTACCAATATCGCGACAGTACCGATATAGCGATAGTACTGATATAATGACAGTACTTATATAATATCAATACCAATTTCACGACAGTACCGACATAATGACAGGACCGATATAATGACAGTATCGATATAATGACAGGACCGAAATAACGACAGTACCGATTTAATGACTGCACCTATATAATATCAGCACCGATATAACGACAGTACAGATATAACAACAGTACCAATATAATGACTGCACCTATATAATACCATTGCCGATATAACGACAGTACAGATATAACGATAGTACCTGTATAATATCAGTACCAATATAGCGACAGAACCGATATAATGATAGTACCAATATAATGTCAGTAACGATATAATGTCAGTACCGATATAATGACAGTACCGATATAACGACAGTACCGATATAGCGACAGTACCAATATAATGTCTGTACCAATAAAACAACAGTACCGATATAATGTCAGGACCGATATAATGTCAGTACCGATATAACGACAGTACCTATATAATGAAAGTACCGATGTAATGACAGTACCGATATAACGACACGACCGATATAATGACAGTACCGATATAATGACAATACCGATATAATATCTGTACCAATATAGCGACAGTACCGATATAGCGACAGTACTGATATAATGACCAGTACCGATATAATATCAATACCAAATTCACGACAGTGCCGATATAATGACAGTCCCGATATAACGACAGTAGCGATACAATGAGAGTATCGATATAATGACAGGACCGATATAACGATAGGACCGATACAATGACAGTACCGATATAAGGACACGACCGATATAATGACAGTACCGATATAACGACAGGACTGATATGATATCAGTACCAATATAGCGACAGTACCGATATAACGACAGCACCGATATAATGACAGTACCGAAATAACGACAGTACCGATTTAATTACTGCACCTATATCATATCAGCACCGATATAACAACAGTACAGATATAACGACAGTACCAATATAATGACTGCACCTATATAATACCATTGCCGATATAACGACAATACAGATATAACGATAGTACCTGTATAATATCAGTACCAATATAGCGACAGAACCGATATAATGATAGTACCGATATAATGTCAGTAACGATATAATGTCAGTACCGATATAATGACAGTATAGATATAACGACAGTACCGATATAGCGACAGTAGCAATATAATGTCTGTACCGATAAAACAACAGTACCGATATAATGACAGGACCGATGTAATGACAGTACCGATAAAACGACAGTACCGATATAATGTCAGTACCGATGTAATGACAGTATCGATGCAATGACAGTACCGATATAACGACAGTACCGATACATTATCACTACCAATATAATGACTGTAACGATAAAACGGCAGTACCGATATAACGACAGTACCGATATAATATCTGTACCAATATCGCGACAGTACCGATATAGCGACAGTACTGATATAATGACCAGTACAGATATAATATCAATACCAATTTCACGACAGTGCCGATATAATGACAGTCCCGATATAACGACAGTAGCGATATAATGAGAGTATCGATATAACGACAGGACCGATATAATATCAGTACCAATATAGCAACAGCACTGATATAATGACAGTACCGATATAACGACAGGACCGATATAATGACAGTACCGATATAACGACAGTACCGATATAATGACAGTACCAATATAGCGAGTTCCGATATAATGACAATACCGATATAACGACAGTACAGATATAGCGACAGTACCGATATAATATCACTACCAATATAATGACTGTACCAATATAATGACAGGACCGGTATAATGATGGTACCGATATAACGACAGTACCGATATAACGACAGTACCGATATAATATCACTACCAATATAACGACTGTACCGATATAATGACAGTACCGATATAATATCTGTACCAATTTCACGACAGTGCCGATATAATGACAGTCCCGATATAACGACAGTAGCGATATAATGAGAGTATCGATATAATGACAGGACCGATATAACGACAGGACCGATATAATGACAGTACCAATATAACGACACGACCGATATAACGACAGGACCGATATAATGACAGTACCGATATAATGACAGGACCGATATGATATCAGTACCAATATAGCGACAGTACCGATATAATGACAATACCGATATAACGACAGGACCGATATGAAATCAGTATCAATATAGCGACAGTACCGATATAACGACAGTACCGATATAATGTCAGTTCCAATATAACGACAGTACCGATATAATGTCAGTTCCAATATAACGACAGCACCGATTTAATGTCAGTACTGATATAATGTCAGTATCGATATAATGACAGGAACGATATAATGACAGGACCAAGATAATGACGGAACCGATATAATGACAGTATCGATGCAATGACAGGACCGATATAATGACGGTACCGATATAACGGCAGTACCGATATAATGACAGAATCGATGCAATGACAGGACCAATATAATGACAGTACCGATATAACGACTGTACCGATATAGCGACAGTACCGATATAATATCACTAGCAATATAATGACTGCACCGATAAAACGACAGTCTCGATATAACGACAGTACCGATATAATATCACTTCCGATATAACGACTGTACCGATATAATGACAGTACCGATGTAATATCTGTACCAATATCGTGACAGTACCGATATAGCGACAGTACTGATATAATGACAGTACTGATATAATATCAATACCAATTTCATGACAGTGCCGATATAATGACAGTACTGATAAAATGACAGTATCGATATAATGACAGTCCCGATATTACGGCAGCAGAGAGATAAAGACAGTTCCGATATAATGACAGTATCGACATAATGACAAGACCGATAAAATGACAGTATCGATATAATGACAGGACCGATATAACGACAGCACCGATATAATGACAGTACCGATAAAACGACAGTACCGATTTAATTACTGCACCTATATAATATCAGTACCGATATAACGACAGTACAGATATAACGACAGTACTGATATAATGTCAGGACCGATATAATGTCAGTACCGATATAACGACAGTACCTATATAATGACAGTACCGATAAAATGACAGTACCGATAGAATGTCAGTTCCGATATAATATCTGTACCAATATCGCGACAGTGCCGATATAGCGACAGTACTGATATAATGACCAGTACCGATATAATATCAATACCAATTTCACGATAGTGCCGATATAATGACAGTCCCGATATAACGACAGTAGCGATATAATGAGAGTATCGCTATAATGACAGGACCGATATAACGACAGGACCGATATAATATCAGTACCAATATAGCAACAGCACTCATATAATGACAGTACCGATATAACGACAGGACCGATATGATATCAGTACCAATATAGCGACTGTACCGATATAATGACAGTACCGATATAACGACACGACCGATATAATGTCAGTACCAATATAACGACAGTTCCGATATAACGACAGTACCGATATAACGACAGCACCGATTTAATGTCAGGACTGATATAATGTCAGGATCGATATAATGCCAGGACCGATATAATGACAGTATCGATATAATGACAGGACCAATAGAATGACGGTACCGATATAATGACAGTATCGATGCAATGACAGTACCGATATAATGACAGTACCGATATAACGACAGTACCGATATCGCGACAGTACCGATATAATATCACGACCAATATAATGACTGTACCGATATAATGACAGGACCGATATAATGACGGTACCGATATAACGACAGTACCGATATAATGACAGTACCGATATAACAACAGTACCGATATAGCGAGAGTACCGATATAATACCACGAGCAATATAATGACTGCACCGATAAAACGACAGTACCGATATAACGACAGTACCGATATCATATCACTACCGATATAACGACTGGACCAATATAATGACAGTACCGATATAATATCTGTACCAATATTGCGACAGTACCGATATAGCGACAGTACTGGTATCATGACAGGACTGATATAATATCAATACCAATTTTACGACAGTGCCGGTATAATGACAGTACCGATATAATGACAGTATCGACATAATGACAGGACCGATATAATGACAGTATCGATATAATGACAGGACCGATATAACGACAGTACCGATATAATGACAGTACCGATAAAACGACAGTACCGCTATAATGACAGTACCGAAATAACGACAGTACCGATTTAATGACTGCACCTATATAATATCAGGACCGATATAACGACAGTACAGATATAACGACAGTACCGATATAATGACAGTACCGATATAACGACACGACCGATATAATGACTGCACCGATAAAACGACAGTACCGATATAACGACAGTACCGATATAATATCACTACCGATATAACGACTGTACCGATATAACGACAGTACCGATATAGCGACAGTACCGATATAATATCACTAGCAATATAATGACTGCACCGATAAAACGACAGTCTCAATATAACGACAGTACCGATATAATATCACTTCCGATATAACGACTGTACCGATATAATGACAGTACCGATATAATATCTGTACCAATATCGTGACAGTACCGATATAGCGACAGTACTGATATAATGACAGTACTGATATAATATCAATACCAATTTCATGACGGTGCCGATATAATGACAGTACTGATATAATGACAGTATCGATATAATGACAGTATCGATATAATGACAGTCCCGATATTACGGCAGCAGTGAGATAAAGACAGTTCCGATATAATGACAGTATCGACATAATGACAAGACCGATAAAATGACAGTATCGATATAATGACAGGACCGATATAACGACAGCACCGATATAATGACAGTACCGATAAAACGACAGTCCCGATTTAATTACTGCACCTATATAATATCAGTACCGATATAACGACAGTACAGATATAATGACAGTACCGATATAATGACTGCACCTATATAATATCATTACCGATATAACGACAGTACAGATATAACGACAGTACCTGTACAATATCAGTACCGATATATCGACAGTACCGATATAGCGACAGTACCAATATAATGTCTGTACTGATAAAACAACAGTACCGATATAATGTCAGGACCGATATAATGTCAGTACCGATATAACGACAATACCTATATAATGACAGTACCGATAAAATGACAGTACCGATATAATGTCAGTACCGATATAACGACAGTACCGATATAACGACAGTACCGATATAATATCACTACCAATATAATGACTGTACCGATATAATGACAGTACCGATATAATGTCTGTACCAATATCGCGACAGTACCGATATAGCGACAGTACTGATATAATGACCAGTACCGATATAATATCAATACCAATTTCACGATAGTGCCGATATAATGACAGTCCCGATATAACGACAGGACCGATATAATGACAGTACCGATATAACGACAGGACCGATATAATGACAGTACTGATATAATGACAGTATCGATATAATGACAGTATCGATATAATGACAGTCCCGATATTACGGCAGCAGTGAGATAAAGACAGTTCCGATATAATGACAGTATCGACATAATGACAAGACCGATAAAATGACAGTATCGATATAATGACAGGACCGATATAACGACAGCACCGATATAATGACAGTACCGATAAAACGACAGTCCCGATTTAATTACTGCACCTATATAATATCAGTACCGATATAACGACAGTACAGATATAATGACAGTACCGATATAATGACTGCACCTATATAATATCATTACCGATATAACGACAGTACAGATATAACGACAGTACCTGTACAATATCAGTACCGATATATCGACAGTACCGATATAGCGACAGTACCAATATAATGTCTGTACTGATAAAACAACAGTACCGATATAATGTCAGGACCGATATAATGTCAGTACCGATATAACGACAATACCTATATAATGACAGTACCGATAAAATGACAGTACCGATATAATGTCAGTACCGATATAACGACAGTACCGATATAACGACAGTACCGATATAATATCACTACCAATATAATGACTGTACCGATATAATGACAGTACCGATATAATGTCTGTACCAATATCGCGACAGTACCGATATAGCGACAGTACTGATATAATGACCAGTACCGATATAATATCAATACCAATTTCACGATAGTGCCGATATAATGACAGTCCCGATATAACGACAGGACCGATATAATGACAGTACCGATATAACGACAGGACCGATATAATGACAGTACCGATATAACGACAGGACCGATATGATATCAGTACCAATATAGCGACTGTACCGATATAATGACAATACCGATATAACGACAGTACCGATATAATGTCAGTACCAATATAACGACAGTACTGATATAATGACAGTACCGATATAACGACAGCACCGATTTAATGTCAGTACTGATATAATGTCAGTATCGATATAATGCCAGGACCGATATAATGACAGTACCGATTTAATGACTGCACCTATATAATATCAGTACCGATATAACGACAGTACAGATATAACGACAGGACCGATATGATATCAGTACCAATATAGCGACAGTACCGATATAATGACAATACCGATATAACGACAGGACCGATATGAAATCAGTACCAATATAGCGACAGTGCCGATATAACGACAGTACCGATATAATGTCAGTACCAATATAACGACAGTACCGATATAACGACAGTACCGATATAGTGTCAGTACCGATATAACGACAGCACCGATTTAATGTCAGTACTGATATAATGTCAGGATCGATATAATGACAGGACCGATATAATGACAGGACCGAGATAATGACGGAACCGATATAATGACAGTATCGATGCAATGACAGGACCGATATCATGACGGTACAGATATAACGACACTACCGATATAATGACAGTATCGATGCAATGAAAGGACCAATATAATGACAGTACCGATATAACAACAGTACTGATATAATGACAGAATCGATGCAATGACAGGACCAATATAATGACAGTACCGATATAACGACAGTACCGATATAGCGACAGTACCGATATAATATCACTAGCAATATAATGACTGCACCGATAAAACGACAGTACCGATATAACGACAGTACCGATATAATATCACGACCGATATAGCGACAGTACCGATATAATATCACTTCCGATATAACGACTGTACCGATATAATGACAGTACCGATATAATATCTGTACCAATATCGTGACAGTACCGATATAGCGACAGTACTGATATAATGACAGTACTGATATAATATCAATACCAATTTCATGACAGTGCCGATATAATGACAGTACTGATATAATGACAGTATCGATAAAATGACAGTCCCGATATTACGGCAGCAGCGAGATAAAGACAGTTCCGATATAATGACAGTATCGACATAATGACAAGACCGATAAAATGACAGTATCGATATAATGACAGGACCGATATAACGACAGCACCGATATAATGACAGTACCGATAAAACGACAGTACCGATTTAATTACTGCACCTATATAATATTAGTACCGATATAACGACAGTACAGATATAATGACAGTACCGATATAATGACTGCACCTATATAATATCATTACCGATATAACGACAGTACAGATATAACGACAGTACCTGTACAAAATCAGTCCCGATATATCGACAGTACCGATATAGCGACAGTACCAATATAATGTCTGTACCGATAAAACAACAGTACCGATATAATGTCAGGACCGATATAATGTCAGTCCCGATATAACGACAGTACCTATATAATGACAGTACCGATAAAATGACAGTACCGATATAATGTCAGTACCGATATAACGACAGTACCGATATAACGACAGTACCGATATAATATCACTACCAATATAATGACTGTACCGATATAATGACAGTACCGATATAATGTCAGTACCGATATAACGACAGTACCGATATAATGACAGTACCGATATAATATCACTACCAATATAATGACTGTACCGATATAATATCTGTACCAATATCGCGACAGTACCGATATAGCGACAGTACTGATATAATGACCAGTACCGATATAATATCAATACCAATTTCACGATAGTGCCGATATAATGACAGTCCCGATATAACGACAGTAGCGATATAATGAGAGTATCGATATAATGACAGGACCGATATAACGACAGGACCGATATAATATCAGTACCAATATAGCAACAGCACTGATATAATGACCATACCGATATAACGACAGTACCGATATAATGTCAGTACCAATATAACGACAGTACCGATATAACGACAGTACCGATATAACGACAGCACCGATTTAATGTCAGTACTGATATAATGTCAGTATCGATATAATGCCAGGACCGATATAATGACAGTATCGATATAATGACAGGACCGATATAATGACGGTACCGATATAATGACAGTATCGATGCAATGACAGTACCGATATAATGACAGTACCGACATAACGACAGTATCGATGCAATGACAGGACCAATATAATGACAGTACTGATATAACAACAGTACCGATATAGCGAGAGTACCGATATAATACCACTAGCAATATAATGACTGCACCGATAAAACGACAGTACCGATATAACGACAGTACCGATATCATATCACTACCGATATAACGACTGTACCAATATAATGACAGTACCGATATAGTATCTGTACCAATATAATGACAGTACCGATATAATATCTGTACCAATATCGCGACAGTACCGATATAGCGACAGTACTGGTATCATGACAGTACTGATATAATATCAATACCAATTTTACGACAGTGCCGGTATAATGACAGTACAAAAATAATGACAGTATTGACATAATGACAGGACCGATATAATGACAGTATCGATATAATGACAGGACCGATATAACGACAGTACCGATATAATGACAGTACCGATAAAACGACAGTACCGCTATAATGACAGTACCGAAATAACGACAGTACCGATTTAATGACTGCACCTATATAATATCAGTACCGATATAACGACAGTACAGATATAACGACAGTACCGATATAATGACTGCACCTATAGAATATCAATACCGATATAACGACAGTACAGATATAACAACAGTACCGATATAATGACTGCACCTACATAATATCAGTACCGATATAACGACAGTACAGATATAACGACAGTACCTGTATAATATCAGTACCAATATAGCGACAGAACCGATATAATGATAGTACCGATATAATGTCAGTAACGATATCATGTCAGTACCGATATAATGACGGTACTGATATAACGACAGTACCGATATAGCGACAATACCGATATAACGACAGTACCGATATAATATCACGACCAATATAATGATTGTAACGATATAATATCACTACCAATATAACGACAGAACCGATATAGCGACAGTACCGATATAATATCACTACCAATATAATGACTGTACCAATATAATGACAGGACCGATATAATGATGGTATCGATGCAATGACAGGACCGATATAATGACAGTACCGATATAACGACAGAACCGATATAACGACAGAATCGATGCAATGACAGGACCAATATAATGAGAGTACCGATATAACGACAGTACCGATATAGCGACAGTACCGATATAATATCACTAGCAATATAATAACTGCACCGATAAAACGACAGTACCAATATAACAACAGTACCGATATAATATCACTACCGATATAACGATTGTACTGATATAATGACAGTACCGATATAATATCTGTACCAATATCGCGACAGTACCGATATAGCGACAGTACTGATATAATGACAGTACTGATATAATATCGATACCAATTTCACGACAGTGCCGATATAATGACAGTGCTGATAAAACGACAGTACTGCTATAATGACAGTACCGAAATAACGACAGTACCGATTTAATGACTGCACCTATATAATATCAGTACCGATATAACGACAGTCCAGATATAGCGACAGTACCGATATAACGACAATACCGATATAATGAGAGTACCGATATAATATCAGTACCAATATAGCGACAGTACCGATATAATGTCAGCACCGATAAAATGACAATACCGATATAATGTCAGCACAGATATAATGACAGTACCGATATAATGACAGTACCGCTATAATAACAGCACCGAAATAACGAGAGTACCGATATAATGACAGTACCGATATAGCGACAGTACCAATATCGTGTCTGGACCGATAAAACAACAGTACCGATATAATGTCAGGACCAATATAATGTCTGGACCGATAAAACAACAGTACCGATATAATGTCAGGACCGATATAATGTCAGTTCCGATATAACGACAGTACCTATATAATGACAGTACCGATAAAACGACAGTACCGATATAATGTCAGTACCGATATAATGACAGTATCGATGCAATGACAGGACTGATATAATGACAGTACCGATATAACGACAGTACCGATATAATATCACTACCAATATAACGACTGTACCAATATAATGACAGTACCGATATAATATCTGTACCAATATCGCGACAGTACCGATATAGCGACAGTACTGATATAATAACCAGTACCGACATAATATCAATACCAATTTCACGACAGTGCCGATATAATGACAGTCCCGATATAACGACAGTAGCGATATAAAGACAGTACCGATATAATGAGAATATCGATATAGTGACAGGACCGATATAACGAGAGTACCGATATAATTTCAGTACCGATATGACAACAGTACTGATATAATGACAGTACCGATATAATATCAGTACCAATATAGCGACAGTAACGATATAACGACAGTAACGATAAAACGACAATACCGATATAATGACTGCACCGATATAATATCAGTAGCAATATAGCGACAGCACCGATATAATGACAAAACCGATATAACGACAGTACCGATATGATGTCTGCACCGATATAACGTCAGCAGCGATATAATGTCAGGACCGATATAATATCAGTAGCAATATAACGACAGTACCGATATAAAGACACTACCGATGTAATATCAGTACCAATATAACGACAATACCGTTATAATATCATTACCAATATAATGACAGTACCGATATAACGACAGTACCGATATAACGACAGTACTAATATAGCGACAGTACTGATATAATGACAATACCGATAGAATGACAGTACCGATATAATATCAGTACCAATATAACGACAGTACCAATATCGTGACTATACCGATATAACGACAATACCGATATAATGACAATACCGATATAACGACAATACCGGTACAATGACTGCATTTTTTAATATCAGTACCGATATAATGACAGTACAGATATGACGACAGGACCGATATAACGATAGTACCTGAATAATATCAGTTCCAATATAGCAACAGTACCGCTATAATGTCAGTACCGATATAATGTCAGTACCGATATAATGATAGTACCGATATAATGACAGTACCGATATAATGTCAGTACCGATATAATGTCAGTACCGATATAATGTCAGTACCGATATAATGAAAGTAACGATATAACGACTGTACGGATGTAATGTCAGTACCGATATAATGACTGTACGGATATAATGTCAGTACCGATATAATGACAATACCGATATAACGACAGTACCGATATTGCGACAGTATCAATATAATGTCTGCACTGACAAAACAACCGTACCGATATAATGTCAGTACCGATATAATGTCAGTACCGATATAACGACAGTACCGATATAACGTCAGTAGCGATATAATTTAAGTACCGATATACAATCACTACCAATATAATGACTGTACCGATATAACGACAGTTCCGATATAACGACAGTACCGATATAATATCACTACCAATATAACGACTCTACCGATATAATGACAGCACCGATATAATATCTGTACCAATATCGCGACAGTACCGATATAGCGACAGTACTGATATAATGACAGTAACGAGATAATATCAATAACAATTTCACGACAGTGCCGATATAATGACAGTCCCGATATAACGACAGTAGTGATATAAAGACAGTACTGATATAATGACAGTATCGATATAATGACAGGACCGATATAATGACAGTACCGATAAAACGACAGTACCAATATAGCGACAGTACCGATATAACAACAATACCGATATTATGTGAGTACCGATATAATATCAGGACCAATATAGCGACAGTACCGATATAATGTCAGCACCGATAAAATGACAGTACCGATATAATGTCAGAACACATATAATGACAGTACCGATATAATGACAGGACCGCTATAATAACAGTACCGAAATAACGACAGTACCGATATAATGACTGCACCTATATAATATCAGTACCGATATAATGACAGTACTGATATAACGACAGTACCTGTATATCAGTACCAATATAGCGACAGTACCGATATAACGAGAGTACTGATATAATGACAGTACCGATATTATGACAGTACCGATATAATGTCAGAACCGATATAACGACAGGACCAATATAGCGACTGTACCGATATAACGACAATACTGATTATAATGGCAGCACCGATATAATATCAGTACCATTCTAACGACAGTACCGATATAATGACAGTACCGATATAATGACAGGACCGATATAATGACAGTACCGATATAAAGTCAGTACCGATATAGCGACAATACCGGTATAACGACAGTACCGATAAAACAACAGTTCTGATATAATGACTGCACCGATATAATATCAGTAGCAATATAGCGACAGTACCGATATAATGACAATACCGATATAACGACAGTACCGATATAATGTCTGTACCGATATAATATCAGTAGCAATAGAACGACAGTACCGATATAATGACCCGACCGATGTAATATCAGTCCCAATATAACGACAATACCGTGATAATATCAGTACCGATATAATGACAGTACCGATATAACGACAGTCCCGATATAATGACAGTACCAATATAGCGACAGTTCCGATATAATGTCAGTATCGATATAATGATAGGATCGATATAATGACAGTACCGATATAATATCAGTACCAATATAGCGACAGTACCGATATAATGTCAGTACCGATATAATGTCAGTACCGATATAGCGACAGCACCGATATAATGTCAGTACAGATATAATGATAGTACCGATATAATGACAGTACTGATAGAATGACAGTACCAATATCAAGACAGTCCCGATATAACGACAGTACCGATATAATGTCAGTACCCATATAACGACAGCACCGGTTTAATGTCAGTACTGATATAATGTCAGTATCGATATAATGATAGGATCGATATAATGACAGTACCAATATCGCGACAGTACCGATATAATGACAATACCGATATAATGACAGTACCGATATAATATCAGTACCAATATCGCGACAGTACCGATATAATGACAATACCGATATAACGACAGTACCGATATAATGTCAGTACCGATATAATGTCAGTACCGATATAACGACAGCACCGATATAATGTCAGTACCGATATAATGACAATACCGTTATAATGTCAGTACCAATATAGCGACAGTACCGATATAATATCTGTACAGATATAACGACAGTACCGATATATTATCAGTACTGATATAACGACAATATAAATATATAATTAGTACCACTATAACGACAGTACCGACATAATGTCAGTACCGATATAACGTCAGTACCGATATAATGTCAGTAGCGATATAACGACAGCACCGATATAATATCAGTACCAATATCGCGACAGTACCGATACAATATCAGTACCAATATTGCGACAGTACCGATATAATGACAATATCGATGTAACGACAGTACTGATATAACGACAGTACCGATATAACGACAGTACCGATATAATGTCAGGACCGATATAACGACAGTACCGATACAATATCAGTACCGATATAATGTCAGTACCGATATAACGACAGCACCGATATAATGTCAGTACCAATATAGCGACTGTACCGATATAATGTCAGTACCGATATAACGACAGCACCGATATAATATCAGTACCAATATCGCGACAGTACCGATATAATGACAATACCGATATAACGACAGTACCGATATAATGTCTGTACCGATATAATATCAGTAGCAATATAACGACAGTACCGATATAATGACCCGATCGATGTAATATCAGTCCCAATATAACGACAATACCGTGATAATATCAGCACCGATATAATGACAGTACCGATATAACGACAGTCCCGATATAATGACAGTACCAATATAGCGACAGTACTGATATAATTACAATACCGATATAATGGCAGCACCGATATAATATCAGTAGCAATATAAAGACAGCATCAATATCGCGACTGTACCGATATAACGACAATACCGATATAATGGCAGTACCGATATAATATCAGTACCAATATAACGACAGTAAAGATATAATGACAATACCAATATAATGACAGTACCGATATAATATCAGTCCCAATATAGCGACAGTACCGATATAATGACAATACCGATATAATGACAGTACCGATATAATGTCAGTACCGATATAACGACAGTACCGATATAACGACAGGACCGATATAACGACCGTGCCGATATAATGACAGTACCGCTATAACGACAGTACCGATATAACGACAGTGCCGATATAATTTCAGTACTGATATAAAGTCAGTACCGATATAGCGACAGTTCCGCTATAATGACAGTACCAATATCAAGACAGTCCCGATATAACGACAGTACCGATATAATGTCAGTACCGATATAACGACAGCACCAGTTTAATGTCAGTACTGATATAATGTCAGTATCGATATAATGATAGGATCGATATAATGACAGTACCAATATCGCGACAGTACCGATATAATGACAATACCGATATAATGACAGTACCGATATAATATCAGTACCAATATCGCAACAGTACCGATATAATGACAATACCGATATAACGACAGTACCGATATAATGTCAGTACCGATATAATGTCAGTACCGATATAACGACAGTACCGATACAATATCAGTACCGATATAATGTCAGTACCGATATAACGACAGCACCGATATAATGTCAGTACCGATATAATGACAATACCGTTATAATGTCAGCACCAATATAGCGACAGTACCGATATAATATCTGTACCGATATAACGACAGTACCGATATAATATCAGTACTGATATAACGACAATATAAATATATAATTAGTACCACTATAACGACAGTACCGACATAATGTCAGTACCGATATAACGTCAGTACCGATATAATGTCAGTACCGATATAACGACAGCACCGATATAATATCAGTACCAATATCGCGACAGTACCGATATAATGACAATACCGATGTAACGACAGTACTGATATAACGACAGTACTGATATAATGATAGCACCGATATAATGTCAGTACCGATATAACGACTGTACCGATATAACGACATTACTGATATTACGACAGGACCGATATAATGTCATTACCGATATAACGACAGCACCGGTCGAATGTCAGTGCCAATATAACGACAGTACCGATATATTGACTGTACCAATGGAATATCAGTCCCGATATAACAACAGTACTGATATTATAGCAGTACCGATATAATGTCATTACCGATATAACGACAGCACCAATATAATGTCAGTACCGATATAATGTCATTACCGATATAACGACAGCACCAATATAATATCAGTCCCGATATAATGTCAGTAACGATGCAATGACAGTACCGATATAACGACAGCACCGCTATAATGTCAGTACCGATATAATGACAGCACCCATATAATGTCAGTGACAATACAACAACAGTACCGATATAATGACAATACCGATATAATATCAGTACCGATATAACGACAGTACCGATATAATATCAGTACCGATATAACGACAGCACGGAAATAATATCAGTACCGATATAACGACAGCACCGATATAATGTCAGTACCGATATAATGACAGTACCGATATAATATCAGTACCGATATAACGACAGCACGGAAATAATATCAGTACCGATATAACGACAGCACCGATATAATGTCAGTACCGATATAATGACAGTTCCGATGTAATGACAATACCGATATAATATCACTACCGATATAACGACAGTACCGATATAATATCCGTCCCGATATATCGACAGTACTGATATAATATCAGTACCGATATAACGACAGCACGGAAATAATATCAGTACCGATATAACGACAGCACCGATATAATGTCAGTACCGATATAATGACAGTACCGATATAATGACAGGACCGATATAATGACAGTACCGCTATAACGACAGTACTGATATAACGACAGTGCCGATATTATTTCAGTACTGATATAAAGTCAGTACCGATATGGCGACAGTTCCGATATAATGACAATACCGATATAATGACAGTATCGACATAATATCAGTGCCAATATCGCAACAGTACCGATATAATGACAATACCGATATCATTACAGTATCGATATAATATCAGTGCCAATATCGCGACAGTACCGATATAATGACAATACCGACATAACGACTGTACCGATATAATGTCAGTGCCAATATAACGATAGTACCGATATAACGACAGCACGGAAATAATATCAGTACCGATATAACAACTGTACCGATATAATAGCAGTACCGATATAATGTCATTACCGATATAACGACAGCACCAATATAATGTCAGTACCGATATAATGACAGCACCGATATAACGACAGTACCGATATAACGACAGTACCGATATAACGACAGCACCGATATAATGTCAGTGACAATATAACGACAGTGCCGATATAATGACAATACCGATATAATATGAGCACCGATATAATATCAGTACCGATATAACGACAGTACCGATACAATATCAGTACCGATATAATGTCAGTACCGATAAAACAACAGTACCGATAGAATATCAGTACTGATATAATGACAATACCAATATATAATCAGTACCACTAAATATCAGTTCCGATATAACAACTGTACCGATATAATGACAATACCGATATAATTTCAGTACCGATATAATGTCAGTGCCAATATAACGACAGTACCGATATAATGACAGTACCGATATAATATCAGTACCAATATAACAACAGTACCGATATAATATCTGTACCGATATAATGTCAGTACCGATAGAATGACAGTACCTGTATAATATCAGTACCGATATAAAGTCAGTACCGATGCAATGACAGTACAGATATAACGACAGCACCGATATAAAGTCAGTGCCAATATAACGACTGTACCGATATAATGATAGTACCGATATAATATCAATACCAATTTCGCGACTGTACCGATATAATGACAGGACCGATATAATGACAATATCGATATCATGACAGGAACGATATAATGACAGTATCAATATAACGATAATACTGATATAATGACAGTACAGATATAATATCAGTACTGATATAATATCAGTAGCAATATAACGACAGTACCGATATAATGACACTACCGATGTAATAGCAGTACCAATATAACGACAATACCGTTATAATGACAGTACCGAGATAATATCAGTACCAATATAGCGACAGTACCAATATAGCGACTGTACCGCTATAACGACAATACCGATATAATGGCAGTACCGATATAATATCAGTACCGATATAATGACAGTAGCGATATAATGACAGTGCCGATATAATGTCAGTACCGATATAACGACAGTACCAATATAGCGACAGTACTGATGTAATGACAATACCGAAATAATGACAGTACCGATATAATATCAGTACCAATATAACGACAGTACCAATACAATGACAGTACCTATATAACGAATGGACCGATATAATGACAGTACCGATATAATACCAGTAACAATATAACGACAGTACCGATAGAACGACAGTATCAATATAACGACTGCACCGATATAAACACTGTATGTATATAAAGACAGTAGCGATATAACGTCAGTAGCGATATAATGTAAGTACCGATATAATATCAGCACCAATATAACGACAGTACCGATATAATGACAATACCAATAAAATGACAGTACCGATATAATAACAGTACCAATATCACGACAGTACCGATATAACGACAATACTGATATAATGACAGTCCCAATATAATATCAGTACCAATATAGCGACAGTACCGATATAATGTCAGTACCGATATAATGTCAGTACCGATATAATGTTAGTACCGATATAACGACAGCACGGAAATAATATCAGTACTGATATAACGACAGCACCGATATAATGTCAGTACCGATATAATTACAGTACCGATATAATGACAGTACTGATATAATGACAGAACCGATATAATGACAGTACCGAAATAATGACAGTACCGACAAAATGACTGCACCTATATAATATCAGTACCGATATAACGACAGTACAGATATAACGACAGTACCGATATAATGACAATACCAATAAAATGACAGTACCGATATAATATCAGTACCAATATCGCGACAGTACCAATATAACGACAATACCGATATAATGACAGTACCGATATAATATCAGTACCAATATAGCGACAGTACCGATATAATGACAATACCGATATAACGACAGTACCGACATAATGTCAGTACCGATATAACGACAGTACCGATATAACGACAGCACCGGTTTAATGTCAGTACTGATATAATGTCAGTATCGATATAATGATAGGATCGATATAATGACAGTACAGATATAATATCAGTACCAATATAGCGACAGTACCGATATAATGTCAGTACCGATATAATGTCAGTACCGATATAGCGACAGTACCGATATAATGTCAGTACAGATATAATGACAGTACTGATATAATGACATGACTGATATAATATCAGAACCAATATAACGACAGTACCGATATAATGACAGCACTGATATAACGACCGTGCCGATATAATTTCAGTACTGATATAAAGTCAGTACCGATATAGCGACAGTTCCGATATAATGACAGTACCAGTATCATGACAGTCCCGATCTAACGACAGTACCGATATAATGTCAGTACCAATATCGCGACAGTACCGATATAACGACAATACTGATATAATGACAGTCCCAATATAATATCAGTACCAATATAGCGACAGTACCGATATAATGTCAGTACCGATATAACGACAGCACCGGTTTAATGTCAGTACTGATATAATGTCAGTATCGATATAATGACAGGATCGATATAATGACAGTACAGATATAATATCAGTACCAATATAGCGACAGTACCGATATAATGTCAGTACCGATATAATGTCAGTACCGATATATCGACAGTACCGATATAATGTCAGTACCGATATAACGACAGCACCGGTTTAATGTCAGTACTGATATAATGTCAGTATCGATATAATGACAGGATCGATATAATGACAGTACAGATATAATATCAGTACCAATATAGCGACAGTACCGATATAATGTCAGTACCGATATAATGTCAGTACCGATATAGCGACAGCACCGATATAATGTCAGTACAGATATAATGACAGTACTGATATAATGACATGACCGATATAATATCAGAACCAATATAGCGACAGTACCGATATAATGACAGCACTGATATAACGACCGTGCCGATATAATTTCAGTACTGATATAAAGTCAGTACCGATATAGCGACAGTTCCGATATAATGACAGTACCAGTATCATGACAGTCCCGATCTAACGACAGTACCGATATAATGTCAGTACCAATATAATGACAATACCGTTATAATGTCAGTACCGATATAACGACAGTACCGATACAATATCAGTACCGATATAATGTCAGTACCGATGTAACGACAGTACCAATATAACTACAGTACCGATATAACGACAGTACCAATATAACGACAGTACCGATATAATGTCAGTACCGATATAACGACAGCACCGATATAATGTCAGTACCGATATAATGACACTACCATTATAATGTCAATACCAATATAGCGACAGTACCGATATAATATCTATACCGATATAATGATAGTACCGATATAATATCAGTACTGATATAACGACAATATAAATATATAATTAGTACCACTATAACGACAGTACCGATATAACGTCGGTACCGATATAACGACAGTACCGATACAATATCAGTACCGATATAATGTCAGTACCGATGTAACGACAGTACCAATATAACTACAGTACCGATATAACGACAGTACCAATATAACGACAGTACCGATATAATGTCAGTACCGATATAACGACAGCACCGATATAATGTCAGTACCGATATAATGACACTACCATTATAATGTCAATACCAATATAGCGACAGTACCGATATAATATCTATACCGATATAATGATAGTACCGATATAATATCAGTACTGATATAACGACAATATAAATATATAATTAGTACCACTATAACGACAGGACCGATATAACGTCAGTACCGATATAACGACGGTACCGATATAACGACAGTACTGATATTATGACAGTACCGATATAATGTCATTACCAATATAATGATAGCACCGATATAATGTCAGTACCGATATAACGACAGCACCAATAGAATGTCAGTACCGATATAATGACTGTACCGATATAACGACATTACTGATATTACGACAGGACCGATATAATGTCATTACCGATATAATGACAGCACCGATATAATGTCAGTACCGATATAACGACAGCACCGGTCGAATGTCAGTGCCAATATAACGACAGTACCGATATATTGACTGTACCGATGGAATATCAGTCCCGATATAACAACAGTACTGATATTATAGCAGTACCGATATAATGTCATTACCGATATAATGACAGCACCAATATAATGTCAGTACCGATATAATGACAGCACCGATATAACGACAGTACCTATATAACGACAGTACCTGTATAATATCAGTCCCGATATAATGTCAGTAACGATGCAATGACAGTACCGATATAATGTCAGTGACAATATAACAACAGTACCGATAGAATGACAATACCGATATAATATCAGTACCGATATAACGACAGCACGGAAATAATATCAGTACTGATATAACGACAGCACCGATATAATGTCAGTACCGATATAATGACAGTACCGATATAATGACAGGACCGATATAATGACAGTACCGCTATAACGACAGTACCGATATAACGACAGTGCCGATATAATTTCAGTACTGATATAAAGTCAGTACCGATATAGCGACAGTTCCGATATAATGACAATACCGAGATAATGACAGTATCGACATAATATCAGTGCCAATATCGCGACAGTACCGATATAATGACAATATCGATACAATGACAGTACCGATATAATATCAGTGCCAATATCGCGACAGTACCGATATAATGACAATACCGATATAACGACAGTACCGATATAATGTCAGTAACGATATAACGACAGCACCGATATAACGACTGTACCGATATAATGTCAGTACCGATATAATGACAGTACCGTTATAATGTCAGTACCAATATAGCGACAGTACCGATATAATATCTGTACCGATATAACGACAGTACCGATATAATATCAGTACTGATATAACGACAATATAAATATATAATTAGTACCACTATAACGACAGTCCCGATATAATGTCAGTACCGATATAACGTCAGAACCGATATAACGACAGTACTGATATTACGACAGTACCGATATAATGTCATTACCGATATAACGACAGCACCGATATAATGTCAGTACCGATATAACGACAGCACCAATAGAATGTCAGTGCCAATATAACGATAGTACCGATATATTGACTGTACCGATGGAATATCAGTACCGACATAACAACTGTACCGATATAATAGCAGTACCGATATAATGTCATTACCGATATAACGACAGCACTAATATAATGTCAGTACCGATATAATGACAGCACCGATATAACGACAGTACCAGTATAACGACAGTACCTGTACAATATCAGTCTCGATATAATGTCAGTACCGATGCAATGACAGTACCGATATAACGACAGCACCGCGATAATGTCAGTACCGATATAACGACAGCAACGGTTTAATATCAGTACTGATATAATGTCAGTATCAATATAATGATAGGATCGATATAATGACAGTATCGATATAATATCAGTACCAATATAGCGACAGAACCGATATAATGTCAGTACCGATATAATGTCAGTACCGATATAATGTTAGCACCGATATAACGACAGCACCGATATAATGTCAGTACCGATATAATGACAGTACCGTTATAATGACAGTACTGATATAATGACAGAACCGATATAATGTCAGCACCGATATAACGACAGTTCCGATATAATGACAGTACCGAAATAATGACAGTACCGACAAAATGACTGCACCTATATATCAGTACCGATATAACGACAGTACAGATATAACGACAGTACCGATATAATGACAATACCAATAAAATGACAGTACCGATATAATATCAGTACCAATATCGCGACAGTACCGATATAACGACAATACCGATATAATGACAGTACCGATATAATATCAGTACCAATATAGCGACAGGACCGCTATAATGACAATACCGATATAACGATAGTACCGATATAATGTCAGTACCGATATAACGACAGTACCGATATAATGTCTGTACCGATATAACGACAGTACCGATATAACGACAGTACCGATATAATGTCAGTACCGATATAACGACAGCACCGGTTTAATGTCAGTACTGATATAATGTCAGTATCGATATAATGATAGGATCGATATAATGACAGTACCGATATAATATCAGTACCAATATAGCGACAGTACCGATATAATGTCATTACAGATATAATGTCAGTACCGATATAGCGACAGCACCGATATAATGTCAGTACAGATATAATGACAGTACTGATATAATGACATGACCGATATAATATCAGAACCAATAGAGCGACAGTACCGATATAATGACAGCACTGATATAACGACCGTGCCGATATAGCGACAGTACCGCTATAACGACAGTACCGATATAACGACAGTGCCGATATAATTTCAGTACTGATATAAAGTCAGTACCGATATAGCGACAGTTCCGATACAATGACAGTACCGATATAATATCAGTACCAATATAGCGACAGCACCGATATAATGTCAGTACAGATATAATGACAGTACTGATATAATGACATGACCGTTATAATATCAGTACCAATATCGCGACAGTAGCGATATAATGACAGTACCGATATAATGACAATACCGATATAATGACAGTACCGATATAATGTCAGTGCCGATATAACGGCAGTACCGATACAATATCAGTACCGATATAATGTCAGTACCGATATAACGACAGTACCGATATAATGACAGTACCGATACAATATCAGTACCGATATAATGTCAGTACCGATATAACGACAGTACCGATATAATGTCAGTACCGATATAACGACAGTACCGATACAATATCAGTACCGATATAATGTCAGTACCGATATAATGACAATACCGTTATAATGTCAGTACCAATATATCGACAGTACCGATATAATATCAGTACTGATATAACGACAATATAAATATATAATTAGTACCACTATAACGACAGTACCGATATAACGACGGTACCGATACAACGACAGTACTGATATTACGACAGTACCGATATAATGTCATTACCGATATAATGATAGCACCGATATAATGTCAGTACCGATATAACGACAGCACCAATAGAATGTCAGTACCGATATAACGACTGTACCGATATAACGACATTACTGATATTACGACAGGACCGATATAATGTCATTACCAATATAATGACAGCACCGATATAATGTCAGTACCGATATAACGACAGCACCGGTCGAATGTCAGTGCCAATATAACGACAGTACCGGTCGAATGTCAGTGCCAATATAACGACAGTACCGATATATTGACTGTACCGATGGAATATCAGTCCCGATATAACAACAGTACTGATATTATAGCAGTACCGATATAATGTCATTACCGATATAACGACAGCACCAATATAATGTCAGTACCGATATAATGACAGCACCGATATAACGACAGTACCTATATAACGACAGTACCTGTATAATATCAGTCCCGATATAATGTCAGTAACGATGCAATGACAGTACCGATATAACGACAGCACCGCTATAATGTCAGTACCGATATAATGACAGCACCGATATAATGTCAGTGACAATATAACAACAGTACCGATATAATGACAATACCGATATAATATCAGTCCCGATATATCGACAGTACTGATATAATATCAGTACCGATATAACGACAGCACGGAAATAATATCAGTACCGATATAACGACAGCACCGATATAATGTCAGTACCGATATAATGACAGTACCGATATAATGACAGGACCGATATAATGACAGTACCGCTGTAACGACAGTACTGATATAACGACAGTGCCGATATAATTTCAGTACTGATATAAAGTCAGTACCGATATAGCGACAGTTCCGATATAATGACAATACCGAGATAATGACAGTATCGACATAATATCTGTGCCAATATCGCGACAGTACCGATATAATGACAATACCGATATAATGACAGTATCGATATAATATCAGTGCCAATATCGCGACAGTACCGATATAATGACAATACCGATATAACGACAGTACCGATATAATGTCAGTACCAATATAACGACAGCACCGATATAACGACTGTACCGATATAATGTCAGTACCGATATAATGACAGTACCGTTATAATGTCAGTACCAATATAGCGACAGTACCGATATAATATCTGTACCGATATAACGACAGTACCGATATAATAGCAGTACCGATATAATGTCATTACCGATATAACGACAGCACCAATATAATGTCAGTACCGATATAATGACAGCACCGATATAACGACAGTACCAGTATAACGACAGTACCTGTACAATATCAGTCTCGATATAATGTCAGTACCGATGCAATGACAGTACCGATATAACGACAGCACCGCAATAATGTCAGTACCGATATAACGACAGCACCGGTTTAATGTCAGTACTGATATAATGTCAGTATCAATATAATGATAGGATCGATATAATGACAGTATCGATATAATATCAGTACCAATATAGCGACAGTACCGATATAATGTCAGTACCGATATAATGTCAGTACCGATATAATGTTAGTACCGATATAACGACAGCACGGAAATAGTATCAGTACTGATATAACGACAGCACCGATATAATGTCAGTACCGATATAATGACAGTACCGATATAATGACAGTACTGATATAATGACAGAACCGATATAATGACAGCACCGTTATAACGACAGTTCCGATATAATGACAGTACCGAAATAATGACAGTACCGACAAAATGACTGCACCTATATAATATCAGTACCGATATAACGACAGTACAGATATAACGACAGTACCGATATAATGACAATACCAATAAAATGACAGTACCGAAATAATATCAGTACCAATATCGCGACAGGACCGATATAACGACAATACCGATATAATGACAGTACCGATATAATATCAGTACCAATATAGCGACAGGACCGATATAATGACAATACCGATATAACGACAGTACCGATATAATGTCAGTACCGATATAACGACAGTACCGATATAACGACAGTACCGATATAATGTCAGTACCGATATAACGACAGTACCGATATAACGACAGTACCGATATAATGTCAGTACCGATATAACGACAGCACCGGTTTAATGTCAGTACTGATATAATGTCAGTATCGATATAATGATAGGATCGATATAATGACAGTACCGATATAATATCAGTACCAATATAGCGACAGTATCGATATAATGTCATTACCGATATAATGTCAGTACCGATATAGCGACAGCACCGATATAATGTCAGTACAGATATAATGACAGTACTGATATAATGACATGACCGATATAATATCAGAACCAATATAGCGACAGTACCGATATAATGACAGCACTGATATAACGACCGTGCCGATATAATGACAGTACCGCTATAACGACAGTACCGATATAACGACAGTGCCGATATAATTTCAGTACTGATATAAAGTCAGTACCGATATAGCGACAGTTCCGATACAATGACAGTACCGATATAATATCAGTACCAATATCGCGACAGTACCGATATAATGACAGTACCGATATAATGACAATACCGATATAATGACAGTACCGATATAATGTCAGTACCGATATAGCGACAGCACCGATATAATGTCAGTACTGATATAATGTCAGTATCGATATAATGATAGGATCGATATAATGACAGTACCGATATAATATCAGTACCAATATAGCGACAGTATCGATATAATGTCATTACCGATATAATGTCAGTACCGATATAGCGACAGCACCGATATAATGTCAGTACAGATATAATGACAGTACTGATATAATGACATGACCGATATAATATCAGAACCAATATAGCGACAGTACCGATATAATGACAGCACTGATATAACGACCGTGCCGATATAATGACAGTACCGCTATAACGACAGTACCGATATAACGACAGTGCCGATATAATTTCAGTACTGATATAAAGTCAGTACCGATATAGCGACAGTTCCGATACAATGACAGTACCGATATAATATCAGTACCAATATCGCGACAGTACCGATATAATGACAGTACCGATATAATGACAATACCGATATAATGACAGTACCGATATAATGTCAGTACCGATATAGCGACAGCACCGATATAATGTCAGTACAGTTATAATGACAGTACTGATATAATGACATGACCGATATAATATCAGAACCAATATAGCGACAGTATCGATATAATGACAGCACTGATATAACGACCGTGCCGATATAATGACAGTACCGCTATAACGACAGTACCGATATAACGACAGTGCCGATATAATTTCAGTACTGATATAAAGTCAGTACCGATATAGCGACAGTTCCGATACAATGACAGTACCGATATAATATCAGTACCAATATCGCGACAGTACCGATATAATGACAGTACCGATATAATGACAATACCGATATAATGACAGTACCGATATAATGTCAGTGCCGATATAACGGCAGTACCGATACAATATCAGTACCGATATAATGTCAGTACCGATATAACGACAGTACAGATATAACGACAGTACCGATATAATGACAATACCAATAAAATGACAGTACCGATATAATATCAGTACCAATATCGCGACAGTACCGATATAATGACAATACCGATATAATGACAGTACCGATATAATATCAGTACCAATATAGCGACAGGACCGATATAATGACAATACCGATATAACGACAGTACCGATATAATGTCAGTACCGATATAACGACAGTACCGATATAACGACAGTACCGATATAATGTCAGTACCGATATAACGACAGTACCGATATAACGACAGTACCGATATAATGTCAGTATCGATATAACGATAGCACCGGTTTAATGTCAGTACTGATATAATGTCAGTATCGATATAATGATAGGATCGATATAATGACAGTACCGATATAATATCAGTCCCAATATAGCGACAGTACCGATATAATGTCATTACAGATATAATGTCAGTACCGATATAGCGACAGCACCGATATAATGTCAGTACAGATATAATGACAGTACTGATATAATGACATGACCGATATAATATCAGAACCAATATAGCGACAGTACCGATATAATGACAGCACTGATATAACGACCGTGCCGATATAATGACAGTACCGCTATAACGACAGTACCGATATAACGACAGTGCCGATATAATTTCAGTACTGATATAAAGTCAGTACCGATATAGCGACAGTTCCGATACAATGACAGTACCGATATAATATCAGTACCAATATCGCGACAGTACCGATATAATGACAGTACCGATATAATGACAATACCGATATAATGACAGTACCGATATAATGTCAGTACCGATATAACGACAGTACCGATACAATATCAGTACCGATATAATGTCAGTACCGATATAACGACAGTACGGATATAATGTCAGTACCGATATAACGACAGTACCGATACAATATCAGTACCGATATAATGTCAGTACCGATATAACGACAGCACCGATATAATGTCAGTACCGATATAATGACAATACCGTTATAATGTCAGTACCAATATATCGACAGTACCGATATAATATCAGTACTGATATAACGACAATATAAATATATAATTAGTACCACTATAACGACAGTACCGAAGAAATGTCAGTACCGATATAACGTCAGTACCGATATAACGATGGTACCGAAAGGACAGTACTGATATTACGACAGTACCGATATAATGTCATGACCGATATAATAATAGCACCGATATAATGTCAGTACCGAAATAACGACAGCACCAATAGAATGTCAGTACCGATATAACGACTGTACCGATATAACGACATTACTGATATTACGACAGGACCGATATAATGTCAGTACCGATATAACGACAGCACCGGTCGAATGTCAGTGCCAATATAACGACAGTACCGATATATTGACTGTACCGATGGAATATCAGTCCCGATATAACAACAGTACTGATATTATAGCAGTACCGATATAATGTCATTACCGATATAACGACAGCACCAATATAATGTCAGTACCGATATAATGACAGCCCCAATATAACGACAGTACCTATATAACGACAGTACCTGTATAATATCAGTCCCGATATAATGTCAGTAACGATGCAATGACAGTACCGATATAACGACAGCACCGATATAATGTCAGTGACAATATAACAACAGTACCGATATAATGACAATACCGATATAATATCAGTCCCGATATATCGACAGTACTGATATAATATCAGTACCGATATAACGACAGCACGGAAATAATATCAGTACCGATATAACGACAGCACCGATATAATATCAGTACCGATATAATGACAGTACCGATATAATGACAGGACCGATATAATGACAGTACCGCTATAACGACAGTACTGATATAACGACAGTGCCGATATAATTTCAGTACTGATATAAAGTCAGTACCGATATAGCGACAGTTCCGATATAATGACAATACCGAGATAATGACAGTATCGACATAATATCAGTGCCAATATCGCGACAGTACCGATATAATGACAATACCGATATAATGACAGTATCGATGTAATATCAGTGCCAATATCGCGACAGTACCGATATAATGACAATACCGATATAACGACAGTACCGATATAATGTCAGTACCAATATAACGACAGCACCAATATAACGACTGTACCGATATAATGTCAGTACCGATATAATGACAGTACCGTTATAATGTCAGTACCAATATAGCGACAGTACCGATATAATATCTGTATCGATATAACGACAGTACCGATATAATATCAGTACTGATATAACGACAATATAAATATATAATTAGTACCACTATAACGACAGTCCCGATATAATGTCAGTACCGATATACCGTCAGAACCGATATAACGACAGTACTGATATTACGACAGTACCGATATAATGTCATTACCGATATAACGACAGCACCGATATAATGTCAGTACCGATATAACGACAGCACCAATAGAATGTCAGTGCCAATATAACGATAGTACCGATATATTGACTGTACCGATGGAATATCAGTACCGATATAACAACTGTACCGATATAATATCAGTACCGATATAATGTCAGTAACGATATAATATCAGTACCAATATAACGACAGTACCGATAGAATATCAGTACTGATATCATGACAATACCAATATATAATCAGTACCACTAAATATCAGTTCCGATATAACAACTGTACCGATATAATGACAATACCGATATAATTTCAGTACCGATATAATGTCAGTGCCAGTATAACGACAGTACCGGTATAATGACAGTACCGATATAATATCAGTACCAATATAACAACAGTACCGATATAATATCTGTACCGATATAATGTCAGTACCGATATAACAACAGCACCGATATAATGTCAGTATCGATAAAATGACAGTACCTGTATAATATCAGTACTGATATAAAGTCAGTACCGATGCAATGACAGTACCGATATAACGACAGCACCGCTATAATGTCAGTGCCAATATAACGACTGTACCGATATAATGACAGTACCGATAAAATATCTGTACCAATATCGCGACAGTACCGATAAAGCGATAGTATTGTTCTAATGACAGTACCGATATAATATCAATACCAATTTCGCGACTGTACCGATATAATGACAGGACCGATATAATGACAATATCGATATCATGACAGGAACGATATAATGACAGTATCAATATAACGACAATACTGATATAATGACAGTACCAATATAATATCAGTACCAATATAACGACAGCATGGAAATAATATCAGTACCGATATAACGACAGCACCGATATAATGTCAGTAACGATATAATGACAGTACCGATATACTGACAGTTCCAATATAATGACAGTATCAATATAACGACAATACTGATATAATGACAGTACCGATATAATGTCAGTACCAATATAGCGACGGAACCGATATAACGTCAGCACGGAAATAATATCAGTACCGATATAACGACAGCACCGATATAATATCAGTACCAATATCGCGACAGTACCGATATAATGACAATACCGATATAACGACAGTACCGATATAATGTCAGTACCGATATAATGACAGTACCGATACAATATCAGTACCGATATAATGTCAGTACCGATATAACGACAGCACCGATATAATGTCAGTACCGATATAACGACAGTACTGATATAATGTCAGTACCTATATGACGACAGTACCGATATAATGTCAGTACCGATATAATGACAGTACCGATACAATATCAGTACCGATATAATGTCAGTACCGATATAACGACAGCACCGATATAATGTCAGTACCGATATAACGACAGTACCGATATAATGTCAGTACCAATATAATGACAGCACCGATATAATGTCAGTACCGATATAACGACAGCACCGATAGAATGTCAGTGCCAATATAACGACAGTACCGATAAATTGACTGTACCGATAGAATATCAGTACCGATATAACAACTGTACCGATATAATATCAGAACCGATATAATGTCATTACCGATTTAATGACAGCACCGATATAATGTCAGTACCGATAGAATGACAGTACCAATATCACGACAGTACCGATATAATGACAGTACCTGCACAATATCAGTACCGATATATTGTCAGTACCGATGCAATGACAGTACCGATATAACGACAACACCGATATAATGTCAGTGCCAATATAACGACAGCACCGATATAATACCACTACCAATATAACGACTGTACCAATATAACGACAGTAGCGATATAATATCACTACCAATATAACGACTATACCGATACAATGACAGTACCGATATAATATCTGTAACAATATCACGACAGTACCGATATAATGATAGCACCGATATAATGTCAGTACCGATATAACGACAGCACCAATATAATGTCAGTACCGATATAATGACAGCACCGATATAACGACAGTACCTATATAACGAAAGTACCTGTATAATATCAGTCCCGATATAATGTCAGTAACGATGCAATGACAGTACCGATATAACGACAGCACCGCTATAATGTAAGTACCGATATAATGATAATACCGATATAATATCAGTACCGATATAACGACAGTACCGATATAATATCAGTCCCGATATATCGACAGTACTGATATAATATCAGTACCGATATAACGACAGCACGGAAATAATATCAGTACCGATATAACGACAGCACCGATATAATGTCAGTACCGATATAATGACAGTACCGATATAATGACAGGACCGATATAATGACAGTACCGCTATAACGACAGTACCGATATAACGACAGTGCCGATATAATTTCAGTACTGATATAAAGTCAGTACCGATATAGCGACAGTTCCGATATAATGACAATACCGAGATAATGACAGTATCGACATAATATCAGTGCCAATATCGCGACAGTACCGATATAATGACAATACCGATATAATGACAGTATCGATATAATGTCAGTACCAATATAAAGACAGCACCGATATAACGACAGTACCGATATAATGACAGTACCGATATAATATCAGTACCAATATAACAACAGTATCGATATAATATCTGTACCGATATAATGTCAGTACCGATATAACAACAGCACCGATATAATGTCAGTACCGATAGAATGACAGTACCTGTATAATATCAGTACCGATATAAAGTCAGTACCGATGCAATGACAGTGCCGATATAACGACAGCACCGCTATAATGTCAGTGCCAATATAACGACTGTACCGATATAATGACAGTACCGATAAAATAGCTGTACCAATATCGCGACAGTACCGATATAGCGATAGTACTGTTCTAATGACAGTACCGATATAATATCAATACCAATTTCGCGACTGTACCGATATAATGACAGGACCGATATAATGACAATATCGATATCATGACAGGAACGATATAATGACAGTATCAATATAACGACAATACTGATATAATGACAGAACCGATATAATATCAGTACCAATATAACGACAGCATGGAAATAATATCAGTACCGATATAACGACAGCACCGATATAATGTCAGTAACGATATAATGACAGTACCGATATAATGACAGTTCCAATATAATGACGGTATCAATATAACGACAATACTGATATAATGACAGTACCGATATAATGTCAGTACCAATATAGCGACAGAACCGATATAACGTCAGCACGGAAATAATATCAGTACCGATATAACGACAGCACCGATATAATATCAGTACCAATATCGCGACAGTACCGATATAATGACAATACCGATATAACGACAGTACCGATATAATGTCAGTACCGATATAATGACAGTACCGATACAATATCAGTACCGATATAATGTCAGTACCGATATAACGACAGCACCGATATAATGTCAGTACCGATATAACGACAGTACTGATATAATGTCAGTACCGATATAACGACAGTACTGATATAATGTCAGTACCTATATAACGACAGTACCGATATAATGTCAGTACCGATATAACGACAGTACCGTTATAATATCAGTACCAATATCGCGACAGTACCGATATAATGACAATACTGATATAATGACAGTACCGATATAATGTCAGTACCGATATAACGACAGCACCGATAGAATGTCAGTGCCAATATAATGACAGTACCGATAAATTGACTGTACCGATAGAATATCAGTACCGATATAACAACTGTACCGATATAATATCAGAACCGAATAATGTCATTACCGATTTAATGACAGCACCGATATAATGTCAGTACCGATAGAATGACAGTACCAATATCACGACAGTACCGATATAATGACAGTACCTGTACAATATCAGTACCGATATAATGTCAGTACCGATGCAATGACAGTACCGATATAACGACAACACCGATATAATGTCAGTGCCAATATAACGACTGTACCAATATAACGACAGTTGCGATATAATATCAGTACCAATATAACGACTATACCGATACAATGACAGTACCGATATAATACCTAAAACAATATCGCGACAGTACCGATATAATGACAGTACCGATATAATGACAGCACCGATATAAAGACAGCACCGATATAATGTCAGTACCGATAGAATGACAGTACCGATATAATGACAATATCGATATAATGACAGGACCGATATAATGACAGTATCGATATCGTGACAGTACTGATATAATGACTGTTCCAATATAATGACAGTACCGATATAATGACAATATCGATATAACGACAATACCGATATAATGACAGTACCGATATAATATCAGTACCAACATAGCGACAGTGCCGATATAATGTCAGTACCGATATAATGTTAGTACCGATATAACGACAGCACGGAAATAATATCAGTACCGATATAACGACAGTACCGATATAATTACAGCACCGATATAATGACAGTACCGATATAACAACAATACTGATATAATGACAGTACCGATACAATATCAGTACCAATATAGCGACAGTAACGATATAATGTCAGTACCGATATAATGTCAGTACCGATATAATATCAGGACCAATATAGCGACAGTACCAATATAATGACAGTACCGATATAACGACAGTGCCGATATAATGACAGTACCGATATAATGACAGTACCGATATAACAACAATACTGATATAATGACAGTACCGATACAATATCAGTACCAATATAGCGACAGTAACGATATAATGTCAGTACCGATACAATGTCAGTACCGATATAATGACAGAATCAATATAACGACAGCACCGATATAATGTCAGTACCGATATAACGACAGCAGCAATATAATGTCAGTACCGATAGAATGACAGTACCAATATCATGACAGTCCCGATATAATGACAATATCGATATAATGACAGGACCGATATAATGACAGTATCGATATTGTGACAGTACTGATATAATGACTGTTCCAATATAATGACAATACCGATATAACAACAATACTGATATAATGACAGTACCGATATAATGTCAGTACCGATATAATGTCAGCACCGATATAATGACAGAATCAATATAACGACAGCACCGATATAATGTCAGTACCGATATAATCTTAGTACCGATATAACAACAGCACGGAAATAATATCAGTACCAACATAACGACAGCACCGATATAATGTCAGTACCGATATAATGACAGTACTGATATAATGACAGGACCGATATAATATCAGTACCAATATAGCGCCAGTACCGATATAACGACAGTACCGATATAACGACAGTGCCGATATAATGACAGTACCGATATAACGACAGTACCGATATAACGACAGTGCCGATATAATGACAGTACCGATACAACGGCAGTGCCGATATAATGACAGTACTGATATAACGACAGTATCGATATAGCGACAGTTCCAATATTATGATAATACTGATATAATGACAATATCGATACACTGACAGGACCGATATAATGACAGTATCAATATAATGACAGTACCGATATAACGACAATACTGATATAATGACAGTACCGATATAATATCAGTACCGATATAATGACAGAACCGATATTACGACAGCACCGATAAAATGTAGTCCAGATATAATGTTAGTACCGATATAACGACAGCACGGAAATAATATCAGTATTGATATATAATGACAGTACCGATATAATGTCAGTACTGATATAATGACAGGACCGATATATTATCAGTACCAATATAGCGCCAGTACCGATATAATGTCAGTATTGATATATAATGACAGTACCGATATAACGACAGTGCCGATATAATGACAGGACCGCTATAACGACAGTGCCGATATAATGACAGTACCGATATAACGGCAGTGCCGATATAATGACAGTACCGATATAACGGCAGTGCCGATATAATTTCAGTACTGATATAACGACAGTATCGATATAGCGACAGTTCCGATATTATGATAATACTGATATAATGACAATATCGATATAATGACAGGACCGATATAATGACAGTATCGATATAATGACAGTACCAATGTAACGACAATACCGATATAATGACAGTACCGATATAACGACAATACTGATATAACGACAATACTGATATAACGACAGTACCGATATAATATCAGTACCAAGAAAACGACAGTACCGATATAATGTCAGTACCGATATAATGACAGAACCGATATTACGACAGCACCGATAAAATGTAGTCCCGATATAATGTTAGTACCGATATAACGACAGCACGGAAATAATATCAGTATTGATATATAATGACAGTACCGATATAATGTCAGTACTGATATAATGACAGGACCGATATATTATCAGTACCAATATAGCGACAGTACCGATATAATGACAGTACCGCTATAACAAAAGTATCGATATAACGACAGCATCAATATAATGTCAGTACCGACATAACGACAGTACAGATTTAACGACAGTACCAATATAACGTCTGTACCGATCTAACGACAGTACCGATATAATATCAGTACCGATATAATGTCCATACCGATATAACGACAGTACGGATATAACGACAGTACCGATATAACGACAGTACCGATATAATGACAGTACCGATATAACGACAGCATCAATATAATGTTAGTACCAATATAACGACAGTACCGATTTAATGTCAGTACCAATATAATGTCAGTACCGACATAACGACAGTACAGATTTAACGACAGTACCAATATAACGATATAACGACAGTACCGATCTAACGACAGTACCAATATAATATCAGTACCGATATAATATCAGTAACGATATAACGACAGTACCGATATAGCGACAGTGCCGATATAGCGACAGTACCGATATAATGTCAGTCCCGACACAACGACAGTACCGATATAATGACAGTGCCGATATGACGACAGTGCCGATATAACGACAGTCCTAATATAATTTCAGTACCGACATAATATCAGTACCAATATAGCGACAGTACCGATATAATATCAGTACCGATATGACGACAGTACCGATATAACGACAGTCCCGACATAACGACGGTACCCATATACTGTCAGTACCAATATAGCGACAGTACCGATATAATATCAGTAACGATATAACGACAGTACCGATATAACGACAGTACCAATATAACGACAGTACCGACACAACGTCAGTACAAATATAGCGACAGTAACGATAAAAGGACAGTACCGATATAATGAAAGTACCGATTTAATGACAGTACCGATATAAAGTCAGTGACGATATAATGTCAGGACCGATATAATATCAGTACCAATATAGCGACAGTGCCGATATAATGTCAGTACCGATTTAATGACAGTACCGATACAGCGACAGTACTGATATAATGACAGTACTGATATAATGACAGTACCGATATAATGACAGTACTGATATAACGACAGTACCAATATAACGACAGTACCGATATAACGACAGTACCGATATAATATCAGTACCGATATAATGACAGTACCGATATAGCGACAGTGCCGATATAATGTCAGTAACGACATAACGACAGTACCAATATAACGACAGTACCGATATGATATCAGTACCGATATAATGACAGTACCGATATAGCGACAGTGCCGATATAATGTCAGTAACGACATAACGACAGTACCAATATAACGACAGTACCGATATAATATCAGTACCGATATAATGACAGTGCCGATATAACGACAGTACTGAGATAATTTCAGCACCGATATAATGTCAGTACCAATATAGCGACAATACCGATATAATATCAGTGACGATATAATGACAAAACCGACATAATAACAGTACCGATAAAACGACAGTACCGATATATTGACAGTACCGGTATAGCGACAGTACCTGTATAACGACAGTACCGATATAACGACAGTACCGATATAATATCAGTACCAATATTGCGACAGTACCGATATAATGACAAAACGGATATAACGACAGTACCGATATAATATCAGTACCGATATAATGTCAGTCCCGATAGAGCGACTGTACCGATATCATATCAGTACCAATATAACGACAGCACCGATTTAATGTCAGTACCAATATAATGTCAGTACCGACATAATGACAGTGCCGATATAATGTCAGTACCGATATAATGACAGTGCCGATATAACGACAGTGCCGATATAACGACAGTACTAATATAATGTCAGTGCCGATATAATGTCAGTACCGACATAGCGACAGTACCGATATAATGTCCGTACCGATATAACGACAGTGCCGATATAACGACAGTACTAATATAATGTCAGTACCGATATAATATCAGTACCAATATAGCGACAGTACCGATATAATATCAGTAACGATATAACGACAGTACCGATATAGCGACAGTACCGATATAGAGACAGTACCGATATAACGACAGTACCGATATAATGTCAGTACCGATATGACGACAGTACCGATATAACGACAGTCCCGATATAACGACGGTACTGATATACTGTCAGTAGCAATATAGCGACAGTGCCGATATAATCACTGTACCAATACAACGACAGTACCGATATAACGACAGTAACGATAAAAGGACAGTACCGATATAATGACAGTACCGATATAGCGATAGTACCGATAAAACGACAGTACCGATAAATGACAGGACCGTTATAGCGACAGTACCTGTATAACGACAGTACCGATATAATGACAGTACCGATATAATGTCCGTACCGATATAACGACAGTGCCGATATAACGAAAGTACTAATATAATGTCAGTACCGATATAATATCAGTAACGATATAACGACAGTACCGATATAGCGACAGTACCGATATAGAGACAGTACCGATATAACGACAGTACCGATATAATGTCAGTACCGATATAACGACAGTACCGATATAATATCAGTAACGATATAACGACAGTACCGATATAGCGACAGTACCGATATAACGACAGTACCGATATAATGTCAGTACCGATATAACGACAGTACCGATATAATGACAGTACCAATATAACGACAGTACCGATATAATGTCAGTACCGATATGACGACGGTACTGATATACTGTCAGTAGCAATATAGCGACAGTGCCGATATAATCACTGTACCAATACAACGACAGTACTGATATAACGACAGTAACGATAAAAGGACAGTACCGATATAATGACAGTACCGATATAGCGACAGTACCTGTATAACGACAGTACCAATATAACGACAGTACCGATATAACGACAGTACCGATATAATATCAGTACCGATTTAATGACAGTACCGATATAGCGACAGTACCTGTATAACGACAGTACCGATATAACGACAGTACCGATATAATATCAGTACCGATATAATGACAGCACCGATATAATGTCAGTACCGATATAACGACAGTACCGATATAATGACAGTACCGATATAATGTCAGTACTGATATAACGACAGTACCGAAAAAATGACAGAACCGATATAATGACAGAACCGATATAATGACAAAACGGATATAACGACAGGACCGATATAACGACAGTACCGATATAATATCAGTACCGATATAATGTCAGTCCCGATAGAGCGACTGTACCGATATCATATCAGTACCAATATAACGACAGCACCGATTTAATGTCAGTACCAATATAATGTCAGTACCGACATAATGACAGTGCCGATATAATGTCAGTACCGATATAATGACAGTGCCGATATAACGACAGTGCCGATATAACGACAGTACTAATATAATGTCAGTGCCGATATAATGTCAGTACCGACATAGCGACAGTACCGATATAATGTCCGTACCGATATAACGACAGTGCCGATATAACGACAGTACTAATATAATGTCAGTACCGATATAATATCAGTACCAATATAGCGACAGTACCGATATAATATCAGTAACGATATAACGACAGTACCGATATAGCGACAGTACCGATATAGATACAGTACCGATATAACGACAGTACCGATATAATGTCAGTACCGATATGACGACAGTACCGATATAACGACAGTCCCGATATAACGACGGTACTGATATACTGTCAGTAGCAATATAGCGACAGTGCCGATATAATCACTGTACCAATACAACGACAGTACCGATATAACGACAGTAACGATAAAAGGACAGTACCGATATAATGACAGTACCGATATAGCGATAGTACCGATAAAACGACAGTACCGATAAATGACAGGACCGTTATAGCGACAGTACCTGTATAACGACAGTACCGATATAATGACAGTACCGATATAATGTCCGTACCGATATAACGACAGTGCCGATATAACGAAAGTACTAATATAATGTCAGTACCGATATAATATCAGTAACGATATAACGACAGTACCGATATAGCGACAGTACCGATATAGAGACAGTACCGATATAACGACAGTACCGATATAATGTCAGTACCGATATAACGACAGTACCGATATAATATCAGTAACGATATAACGACAGTACCGATATAGCGACAGTACCGATATAGAGACAGTACCGATATAACGACAGTACCGATATAATGTCAGTACCGATATAACGACAGTACCGATATAATGACAGTACCAATATAACGACAGTACCGATATAATGTCAGTACCGATATGACGACGGTACTGATATACTGTCAGTAGCAATATAGCGACAGTGCCGATATAATCACTGTACCAATACAACGACAGTACTGATATAACGACAGTAACGATAAAAGGACAGTACCGATATAATGACAGTACCGATATAGCGACAGTACCTGTATAACGACAGTACCAATATAACGACAGTACCGATATAACGACAGTACCGATATAACGACAGTACCGATATAATATCAGTACCGATTTAATGACAGTACCGATATAGCGACAGTACCTGTATAACGACAGTACCGATATAACGACAGTACCGATATAATATCAGTACCGATATAATGACAGCACCGATATAATGTCAGTACCGATATAACGACAGTACCGATATAATGACAGTACCGATATAATGTCAGTACTGATATAACGACAGTACCGAAAAAATGACAGAACCGATATAATGACAGAACCGATATAATGACAAAACGGATATAACGACAGGACCGATATAACGACAGTACCGATATAATATCAGTACCAACATAATGACAGTACCGATATAGAGACAGTACCGATATAATGTCAGTAAAGACACAACGACAGTGCCGATATAATGTCAGTGCCAATATAATGTCAGTACCGATATAATATCAGTACCAATACAGCGACAGTGCCGATATAATGTCAGTACCGACATAATGACAGTACCAATATAATGTCAGTGCCGATATAATGACAGTACTGACATAACGACAGTACCGATATAATGTCAGTGCCAATATAATGTCAGTACCGATATAATATCAGTACCAATACAGCGACAGTGCCGATATAATGTCAGTACCGACATAATGACAGTACCAATATAAGGTCAGTTCCGATATAATGTCAGTACCGACATAACGACAGTACCGATATAATGACAGTGCCGATATAACGACAGTACTGATATTATTTCAGCACCGATATAATGTCAGTACCAATATAGCGACAGTACCGATTTCAAGACAGTGCCGATATAACGGCAGTACTGACAGCGTGAGCTGCGAGGAGGATGCTATGAGGCTGCAGAGTGACTTAGATAGGTTAGGTGAGTGGGCAAATGCATGTCAGATGAAGTATAATGTGGATAAATGTGAGGTTATCCACTTTGGTGGTAAAAACAGGGAGACAGACTATTATCTGAATGGTGACAGATTAGGAAAGGGGGAGGTGCAACGAGACCTAGGTGTCATGGTACATCAGTCATTGAAGGTTGGCATGCAGGTACAGCAGGCAGTGAGGAAGGCAAATGGCATGTTGGCCTTCATAGCGAGGGGATTTGAGTACAGGGGCAGGGAGGTGTTACTACATTTGTACAGGGCCTTGGTGAGGCCACACCTGGAGTATTGTGCACAGTTTTGGTCTTCTAACTTGAGGAAGGACATTCTTGCTATTGAGGGAGTGCAGCAAAGGTTCACCAGACTGATTCCCGGGATGGCGGGACTGACATATCAAGAAAGACTGGATCAACGTGGCTTGTATTCACTGGAGTTCAGAAGAATGAGAGGGGACCTCATAGAAACGTTTAAAATTCTGATGGGTTTAGACAGGTTAGATGCAGGAAGAATGTTCCCAATGTTGGGGAAGTCCAGAACCAGGGGTCACAGTCTAAGGATAAGGGGTAAGCCATTTAGGACTGAGATGACGGGAAACTTCTTCACCCAGAGAGTGGTGAACCTGTGGAATTCTCTACCACAGAAAGTTGTTGAGGCCGATTCGCTAAATATATTCAAAAGGAGTTAGATGTAGTTCTTACTACTCAGGGGATCAAGGGGTATGGAGAGAAAGCAGGAATAGGGTAGTGAAGTTGCATGTTCAGCCATGAACTCATTGAATGGCGGTGCGGGCTCGAAGAGCCGAATGACCTACTCCTGCACCTATTTTCTATGTTTCTATGTTTCTATAACGACAGTACCGATATAATGTCAGTACCGATATAATGTTAGTAACAATACAGCGACAGTACCGATATAATATCAGCACCAATATAACGACAGTACCGATATAATGTCAGTACCGATATAATGTCAGTCCCAATATAGCGACTTTACCGGTATAATATCAGTACCGATATAACGACATTACCGATTTCATGACAGTACTGATATAATGTCAGTACCGATATAATGTCAGTACCGATATAATGACAGTCCCAATATAATGTCAGTACCAATATAATGACAGTACCGATATAGCGACAGTACCGATATAAAGTCAGTACCGATATAATGTCAGGACCAATATAATGTCAGTACCAATATAGTGACAGTACCGATATAACGAAAGAACCGATGAAATGTCAGTACCAAAAAAGCGACAGTACTGATATAATGTCAGTAACAATATAGCGACAGTACCGATATAGTGGCAGTACCAATATAATGTTAACACCAATATAGCGATAGTCCCGATTTAATGACAGTACCAATATAACGACAGTACCGATATAATATCAGTACGGATATAATGACAGTACCGATTTCCTGACAGTACCGATATAATGTCAGTACCGATATAATGGCAGTACCAATATAACGACAGTACTGATATAATGGCAGTACTGATATAACGACAGTACCGATATAATGACAGTACCGAAACAATAAAAGTACTGATATGACGACAGTACGGATTTAACGACAGTACCAATATAACGACAGTACCGATCTAACGACAGTACCGATATAATATCAGTACCGATATAGTGACAGTACTGATGTAACGACAGTAACGATATAATGTCAGTACCGATATAATGTCAGTACCGATATAATGTCAGTACCGATATAACGACAGTGCCAATATAGCGACAGTACTAATATAACAACAGTACCGATTTAACGACAGTACCGATATAATGTCAGTACCGATATAATGTCAGTACCAATATAGCGACAGTACCGATATAACGACAGTACCGATATAATGACAGTACCAATATAGCGACAGTACCGATATAACGACAGTACCGATATAATGACAGTACCAATATAGCGACAGTGCTGATATAACAACAGTACCGATATAACGACAGTGCCAATATAGCGACAGTACCGATATAACAACAGTACCGATATAATGACAGTACCGATATAATGACAGTACCGATATAACGACAGTACCGATATAAGGACAGTACCGATATAACGACAGTACCGATATAACGACAGTACCGATATAATGACACTACCAATATAACGACAGTACCGATATAACGACAGTACCGATATAATGACAGTACCGATATAACGACAGTACCGATATAAAGACAGTACCGATATAACGACAGTACCGATATAACGACAGTACCGATATAAAGACAGTACCGATATAACGACAGTACCGATATAACGACAGTACCGATATAATGACAGTACCGATACAACGACAGTACTGATACAATGACAGTACCGATAGAATGACAGTACCGATATAACGACAGTACCGATATAAAGACAGTGCCAATAAAATGACAGTACCGATATAACGATGCAATGTCAGTACCGATATAATTTCAGTTCCGATATAATGTCAGTACCGATATAATGACAGTACCGATATAACGACAGTACCGATATAAAGACAGTGCCGATATAACGACAGTGCCAATATAGCGACAGTACTGATATAACAACAGTACCGATTTAACGACAGTACCGATATAACGTCAGTACCGATATAACGACAGTACCGATATAACGACAGTACCGATCTAACGACAGTACCGATATAATATCAGTACCGATATAGTGACAGTACTGATGTAACGACAGTAACGATATAATGTCAGTACCGATATAATGTCAGTACCGATATAATGTCAGTACCGATATAACGACAGTGCCAATATAGCGACAGTACTGATACAACAACAGTACCGATTTAACGACAGTACCGATATAATGTCAGTACCGATATAATGTCAGTACCAATATAGCGACAGTACCGATATAACGACAGTACCGATATAATGACAGTACCAATATAGCGACAGTACCGATATAATGACAGTACCGATATAATGACAGTACCAATATAGCGACAGTACCGATATAACGACAGTACCGATATAACGACAGTACCAATATAGCGACAGTGCTGATATAACAACAGTACCGATATAACGACAGTGCCAATATAGCGACAGTACCGATATAACAACAGTACCGATATAATGACAGTACCGATATAATGACAGTACCGATATAACGACAGTACCGATATAAGGACAGTACCGATATAACGACAGTACCGATATAACGACAGTACCGATATAATGACACTACCAATATAACGACAGTACCGATATAACGACAGTACCGATATAATGACAGTACCGATATAACGACAGTACCGATATAAAGACAGTACCGATATAACGACAGTACCGATATAACGACAGTACCGATATAAAGACAGTACCGATATAACGACAGTACCGATATAACGACAGTACCGATATAATGACATTACCGATACAACGACAGTACTGATACAATGACAGTACCGATATAATGACAGTACCGATATAACGACAGTACCGATATAAAGACAGTGCCAATAAAATGACAGTACCGATATAACGATGCAATGTCAGTACCGATATAATTTCAGTTCCGATATAATGTCAGTACCGATATAATGACAGTACCGATATAACGACAGTACCGATATAAAGACAGTGCCAATAAAATGACAGTACCGATATAACGATGCAATGTCAGTACCGATATAATTTCAGTTCCGATATAATGTCAGTACCGATATAATGACAGTACCGATAAAACGACAGTACTGATATAATATCAGTACCGATATAATAACAGTACCGATATAACGACAGTACTGATATAATGACAGTACCGATATAATGACAGTACCGATATCATGAAAGTACCGATATAACGACAGTACGGATTTAATGACAGTACCAATATAATGACAGTACCGATATAACGACAGTACTGATATAATATCAGTACCGATATAATAACAGTACCGATATAATAAAAGTACCCATATAATGACAGTACGGATTTAACGACAGTAATACTACAACAACAGTACCGATATAACGGCAGTACCGATATAACGACAGTGCCAATATAGCGACAGTACTGATATGACGACAGTACCGATATAATGTCAGTACCGACATAATGCCAGTACCGATATAATGTCAGTACCGATAGAACGACAGTACCAATATGATGACAATACGGATATAATGTCAGTACCGATATAATGACAGTGCCGATATAATTTCAGTACCGACAAAATGACAGTACCGATATAATGTCAGTGCCGATATAATGTTAGTACCGACATAACGACAGTACCGATATAATGACAGTACGGATATAATATCAGTACCGATATAATGTCAGTACCGATATAATGACAGTGCCGATATAATTTCAGTACCGATATAATGTCAGTACCGATATAATGACAGTACCAATATAGCGACAGTACCGATATAACGACAGTACCGATATAATGACAGTACCGATATAATGACAGTACCGATATAACGACAGTACCAATATAATGTCAGTGCTGATATAATGTCAGTATCGACATAATGACAGTACCGATATAATGACAGTACCGATATAACGACAGTACCAATATAATGTCAGTATCAACATAATGACAGTACCGATATAATGACAGTGCCGATATAACGACAGTACCGATATAATATCAGTAACGATATAATGACAAAACCGATATAATGACAGTGCCGATATAACGACAGTACCGATATAATATCAGTAACGCTATCATGACAAAACCGATATAATGACAGTACCGATATAATTACAGTTACGATAAAACGACAGTACCGATATAATGAAAGTACCGATGTAGCGACAATACCGATAAAATGACAGTACCGATAAATGACAGTACCGGTATAGCGACAGTACCTGTATAACGACAGTACCGATATAGCGACAGTACCGATATAATGACAGTACCGATATAATGACAGTACTGACATAATATCAGTACCAATATAATGTCAGTGCCGATATAATGTCAGTACCGACATAACAACAGTACCGATATAATGTCAGTGCCGATATAATGTCAGTACCGATATAATATCAGTACCAATATTGCGACAGCACCGATATAATGTCAGTGCCGATATAATGTCAGTACTGACATAACGACAGTACCGATATAATGACTGTGTCGATATAATATCAGTACCAATTTAATGACAGTACCGATATAGCGACAGTACCTGTATAATGACAGTCCCGATATAACGACAATACCGATATAATGTCAGTACCAATATAGCGACAGTACCGATATAACGACAGTACCGATATAATGACAGTACCAATATAGCGACAGTACCGATATAATGACAGTACCGATATAATGACAGTACCAATATAGCGACAGTACCGATATAACGACAGTACCGATATAATGACAGTACCAATATAGCGACAGTGCTGATATAACAACAGTACCGATATAACGACAGTGCCAATATAGCGACAGTACCGATATAACAACAGTACCGATATAATGACAGTACCGATATAATGACAGTACCGATATAACGACAGTACCGATATAAGGACAGTACCGATATAACGACAGTACCGATATAACGACAGTACCGATATAATGACACTACCAATATAACGACAGTACCGATATAACGACAGTACCGATATAATGACAGTACCGATATAACGACAGTACCGATATAAAGACAGTACCGATATAACGACAGTACCGATATAACGACAGTACCGATATAAAGACAGTACCGATATAACGACAGTACCGATATAACGACAGTACCGATATAATGACAGTACCGATACAACGACAGTACTGATACAATGACAGTACCGATATAATGACAGTACCGATATAACGACAGTACCGATATAAAGACAGTGCCAATAAAATGACAGTACCGATATAACGATGCAATGTCAGTACCGATATAATTTCAGTTCCGATATAATGTCAGTACCGATATAATGACAGTACCGATATAACGACAGTACCGATATAAAGACAGTGCCGATATAACGACAGTGCCAATATAGCGACAGTACTGATATAACAACAGTACCGATTTAACGACAGTACCGATATAACGTCAGTACCGATATAACGACAGTACCGATATAACGACAGTACCGATATAATATCAGTACCGATATAGTGACAGTACTGATGTAACGACAGTAACGATATAATGTCAGTACCGATATAATGTCAGTACCGATATAATGTCAGTACCGATATAACGACAGTGCCAATATAGCGACAGTACTGATACAACAACAGTACCGATTTAACGACAGTACCGTTATAATGTCAGTACCGATATAATGTCAGTACCAATATAGCGACAGTACCGATATAACGACAGTACCGATATAATGACAGTACCAATATAGCGACAGTACCGATATAATGACAGTACCGATATAATGACAGTACCAATATAGCGACAGTACCGATATAACGACAGTACCGATATAATGACAGTACCAATATAGCGACAGTACCGATCTAACGACATTACCGATATAATATCATGACCAATATAATGACAGTTCCGATCTAACGACAGTACCGATATAACGACGGTACCGATATAACGACACTACCGATATGATGACAGTACCGATATAATGACAGTACCGATATAACAACAGTACGGATTTAACGACAGTATCAATATAACGTCCGTACCGATCTAACGACAGTACCGATATAATATCAGTACCGATATAATGTCAGTACCGATATAATATCAGTAACGATATAACGACAGTACCGATATAACGACAGTACCGATATAATGAGTACCGATATAATGACAGTACCGATATAATGACAGTACCGATATAACGACAGTACCAATATAACGACAGTACCGATATAATATCAGTACCGATATAATGACAGTACCGATATAATGACAGTACTGATATAATGACAGTACCGATATAATGACAGTACTGATATAACGACAGTACCGACTTAACGACAGTACCGATATAATATCAGTACCGATATAATGTCATGCCGATATAATGTTAGTACCGATATAATATCAGTAACGATATAATATCAGTAACGATATAATATCAGTAACGATATAACGACAGTACCGATATAATGACAGTACCGATATAATGTCAGTACCGATATAGCGACAGTACCGTTATAAAGACTGTACTGATATAATGTCTGTCCCGATATAACGACAGTACCAATATAACGACAGTACCGATATAACGACAGTACCGATATAATATCAGTACCGATATAATGGCAGTATCGATATAATGAGAACCGACATAATGTCAGTACTGATTTAATGTCAGTACCGATATAATGACAGTACCGATATAACGACAGTACTGATATAATGACAGTACCGATATAATGACAGTACTGATATAACGACAGTACCAATATAACGACAGTACCGATATAATATCAGTACCGATATAATGACAGTACCGATATAATGACAGTACTGATATAACGACAGTACTGATATAACGACAGTGCCGATATAATATCAGTACCGATATAATGACAGTACCGATATAATGACAGTACCGATATAATGTCAGTACCGAAATAATGTCAGTACCGATATAGCGACAGTACCAATATAACGACAGTACCGCTATAACGACAGTCCCGATATGATGACAATATGGATATACCGCCAGTACCGATATAACGACAGTCCCGATATAATATCAGTATTGATACAATGTCAGCACCAATATAACAACAGTACCGATATAATGTCAGTACCAACATAATGACAGCACCAATATAATGTCAGTGCCGATATAATGTCATTACCGACATAACGACAGTACCGATATAACGACAGTACCGATATAATGACAGTGCCGATATAACGACAGTACCGATATAATATCAGTAACGATATAACGACAGTACCGATATAGCGACAGTCCCGATATAGAGACAGTACCGATATAACGACAGTACCGATATAATATCAGTACCGATATACCGACAGTACCGATACAACGACTGTGCCGATATAATATCAGTACCGATATAATATCAGTACCGATATAATGTCAGTACCGATATAATGTCAGTACCGATATACCGACAGTACCGATATAATGTCAGTACCAATATAGCGACAATACTGATACAATATCAGTAACGATATAATGACAAAACCGATATAATGGCAGTACCGATATAACGACAGCATCAATATAGCAACAGTACCGATAAAACGATCGTACCGGTATAATGACAGGAAAGATATAGCGACAGTACCGACATAATTACAGTACCGATAAAAGGACAGTGCCGATATAATGAAAGTACCGATGTAGCGACAGTACCGATAAAACGACAGTACCGCTAAAACGACAGTACCGATATAATATCAGTACCGATTTAATGACAGTACCGATATAATGACAAAACGGATATAACGACAGTACTGCTATAACGACAGTACCGATATAATATCAGTACAGACATAACGACAGTACCGATAAATGACAGTACCGGTATAGCGACAGTACCTGTATAACGACAGTACCGATATAATGACAGAACCGATATAATGTTAGTACCGATATAATGTCAGTGCCGATATAATGGCAGTACCGACATAACAACAGTACCGATATATTGTCAGTACCGATATAATGTCAGTACCGATATAATGTTAGTACCGATATAATGTCAGTGCCGATATAATGTCAGTACCGATATAATATCAGTACCAATATTGCGACAGTGCCGATATAATGTCAGTACCGACATAATGACAGTACCAATATAATGTCAGTGCCGATATAATGTCAGTACCGACATAACGACAGTACCGATATAATGACTGTGTCGATATAATATCAGTACCGATTTAATGACAGTACCGATATAGCGACAGTACCTGTATAATGACAGTCCCGATATAATGACAGTACCGATATAATGTCAGTACTGATATAACGACAGTACCGATATAATGACTGTACCGATATAATATCAGTACCGATATAACGACAGTATCGATATAATGACAGTGCCGATATAATGTCAGTACTGATATAATGTCAGTACTGATATAATGTCAGTACCGACATAACGACAGTGCCGATATAATGACAGTACTGATATAATGTCAGTACTGATATAATGTCAGTGCCGATATAATGTCAATACCGACATAACGACAGTCCCGATATAACGTCAGTGCCGATATAATGTCAGTACCGATATAATATCAGTACCAATACAGCGACAGTGACGATATAATGTCGGTACCGACATAATGACAGTACCAATATAATGTCAGTGCCGATATAATGTCAGTACCGACATAACGACAGTACCGATATAATGACAGTGCCGATATAACGACAGTACTGATATTATTTCAGCACCGATATAATGTCAGTACCAATATAGCGACAGTACCGATTTCAAGACAGTGCCGATATAACGGCAGTACCGACAGCGTGAGCTGCGAGGAGGATGCTATGAGGCTGCAGAGTGACTTAGATAGGTTAGGTGAGTGGGCAAATGCATGTCAGATGAAGTATAATGTGGATAAATGTGAGGTTATCCACTTTGGTGGTAAAAACAGGGAGACAGACTATTATCTGAATGGTGACAGATTAGGAAAGGGGGAGGTGCAACGAGACCTAGGTGTCATGGTACATCAGTCATTGAAGGTTGGCATGCAGGTACAGCAGGCAGTGAGGAAGGCAAATGGCATGTTGGCCTTCATAGCGAGGGGATTTGAGTACAGGGGCAGGGAGGTGTTACTACATTTGTACAGGGCCTTGGTGAGGCCACACCTGGAATATTGTGCACAGTTTTGGTCTTCTAACTTGAGGAAGGACATTCTTGCTATTGAGGGAGTGCAGCAAAGGTTCACCAGACTGATTCCCGGGATGGCGGGACTGACATATCAAGAAAGACTGGATCAACGTGGCTTGTATTCACTGGAGTTCAGAAGAATGAGAGGGGACCTCATAGAAACGTTTAAAATTCTGACGGGTTTAGACAGGTTAGATGCAGGAAGAATGTTCCCAATGTTGGGGAAGTCCAGAACCAGGGGTCACAGTCTAAGGATAAGGGGTAAGCCATTTAGGACTGAGATGACGGGAAACTTCTTCACCCAGAGAGTGGTGAACCTGTGGAATTCTCTACCACAGAAAGTTGTTGAGGCCGATTCGCTAAATATATTCAAAAGGAGTTAGATGTAGTTCTTACTACTCAGGGGATCAAGGGGTATGGCGAGAAAGCAGGAATAGGGTAGTGAAGTTGCATGTTCAGCCATGAACTCATTGAATGGCGGTGCGGGCTCGAAGAGCCGAATGACCTACTCCTGCACCTATTTTCTATGTTTCTATGTTTCTATAACGACAGTACCGATATAATGTCAGTACCGATATAATGTTAGTAACAATACAGCGACAGTACCGATATAATATCAGCACCAATATAACGACAGTACCGATATAATGTCAGTACCGATATAATGTCAGTCCCAATATAGCGACTTTACCGGTATAATATCAGTACCGATATAACGACATTACCGATTTCATGACAGTACTGATATAATGTCAGTACCGATATAATGTCAGTACCGATATAATGACAGTCCCAATATAATGTCAGTACCAATATAATGACAGTACCGATATAGCGACAGTACCGATATAAAGTCAGTACCGATATAATGTCAGGACCAATATAATGTCAGTACCAATATAGTGACAGTACCGATATAACGAAAGAACCGATGAAATGTCAGTACCAAAAAAGCGACAGTACTGATATAATGTCAGTAACAATATAGCGACAGTACCGATATAGTGGCAGTACCAATATAATGTTAACACCAATATAGCGATAGTCCCGATTTAATGACAGTACCAATATAACGACAGTACCGATATAATATCAGTACGGATATAATGACAGTACCGATTTCCTGACAGTACCGATATAATGTCAGTACCGATATAATGGCAGTACCAATATAACGACAGTACTGATATAATGGCAGTACTGATATAACGACAGTACCGATATAATGACAGTACCGAAACAATAAAAGTACTGATATGACGACAGTACGGATTTAACGACAGTACCAATATAACGACAGTACCGATCTAACGACAGTACCGATATAATATCAGTACCGATATAGTGACAGTACTGATGTAACGACAGTAACGATATAATGTCAGTACCGATATAATGTCAGTACCGATATAATGTCAGTACCGATATAACGACAGTGCCAATATAGCGACAGTACTGATATAACAACAGTACCGATTTAACGACAGTACCGATATAATGTCAGTACCGATATAATGTCAGTACCAATATAGCGACAGTACCGATATAACGACAGTACCGATATAATGACAGTACCAATATAGCGACAGTACCGATATAATGACAGTACCGATATAATGACAGTACCAATATAGCGACAGTACCGATATAACGACAGTACCGATATAATGACAGTACCAATATAGCGACAGTGCTGATATAACAACAGTACCGATATAACGACAGTGCCAATATAGCGACAGTACCGATATAACAACAGTACCGATATAATGACAGTACCGATATAAGGACAGTACCGATATAAGGACAGTACCGATATAACGACAGTACCGATATAACGACAGTACCGATATAATGACACTACCAATATAACGACAGTACCGATATAACGACAGTACCGATATAATGACAGTACCGATATAACGACAGTACCGATATAAAGACAGTACCGATATAACGACAGTACCGATATAACGACAGTACCGATATAAAGACAGTACCGATATAACGACAGTACCGATATAACGACAGTACCGATATAATGACAGTACCGATACAACGACAGTACTGATACAATGACAGTACCGATATAATGACAGTACCGATATAACGACAGTACCGATATAAAGACAGTGCCGATATAACGACAGTGCCAATATAGCGACAGTACTGATATAACAACAGTACCGATTTAACGACAGTACCGATATAATGTCAGTACCGATATAACGACAGTACCGATATAACGACAGTACCGATCTAACGACAGTACCGATATAATATCAGTACCGATATAGTGACAGTACTGATGTAACGACAGTAACGATATAATGTCAGTACCGATATAATGTCAGTACCGATATAATGTCAGTACCGATATAACGACAGTGCCAATATAGCGACAGTACTGATACAACAACAGTACCGATTTAACGACAGTACCGATATAATGTCAGTACCGATATAATGTCAGTACCAATATAGCGACAGTACCGATATAACGACAGTACCGATATAATGACAGTACCAATATAGCGACAGTACCGATATAATGACAGTACCGATATAATGACAGTACCAATATAGCGACAGTACCGATATAACGACAGTACCGATATAATGACAGTACCAATATAGCGACAGTGCTGATATAACAACAGTACCGATATAACGACAGTGCCAATATAGCGACAGTACCGATATAACAACAGTACCGATATAATGACAGTACCGATATAATGACAGTACCGATATAACGACAGTACCGATATAAGGACAGTACCGATATAACGACAGTACCGATATAACGACAGTACCGATATAATGACACTACCAATATAACGACAGTACCGATATAACGACAGTACCGATATAATGTCAGTACCGACATAACAACAGTACCGATATAATGTCAGTGCCGATATAATGTCAGTACCGATATAATATCAGTACCAATATTGCGACAGCACCGATATAATGTCAGTGCCGATATAATGTCAGTACCGACATAACGACAGTACCGATATAATGACTGTGTCGATATAATATCAGTACCGATTTAATGACAGTACCGATATAGCGACAGTACCTGTATAATGACAGTCCCGATATAACGACAATACCGATATAATGTCAGTACTGATATAACGACAGTACCGATATAATGACTATACCGATATAATGACAGAACCGATATAATGGCAAAACGGATATAATGACAGTACCGATATAATGTCAGTACCGACATAACGACAGTACCGATATAACGACAGTACCGATATAATGAGAGTGCCGATATAATGTCAGTACTGATATAATGTCAGTACTGATATAATGTCAGTACCGACATAACGACAGTGCCGATATAATGACAGTACTGATATAATGTCAGTACCAATATAATGTCAGTGCCGATATAATGTCAATACCGACATAACGACAGTACCGATATAACGTCAGTGCCGATGTAATGTCAGTACCGATATAATATCAGTACCAATACAGCGACAGTGCCGATATAATGTCAGTACCGACATAATGACAGTACCAATATAATGTCAGTGCCGATATAATGTCAGTACCGACATAACGACAGTACCGATATAATGACAGTGCCGATATAATGACAGTACTGATATAATTTCAGCACCGATATAATGTCAGTACCAATATAGCGACAGTACCGATTTCAAGACAGTGCCGATATAACGGCAGTACCGACAGCATGAGCTGCGAGGAGGATGCTATGAGGCTGCAGAGTGACTTGGATAGGTTAGGTGAGTGGGCAAATGCATGTCAGATGAAGTATAATGTGGATAAATGTGAGGTTATCCACTTTGGTGGTAAAAACAGGGAGACAGACTATTATCTGAATGGTGACAGATTAGGAAAAGGGGAGGTGCAACGAGACCTGGGTGTCATGGTACATCAGTCATTGAAGGTTGGCATGCAGGTACAGCAGGCAGTGAGGAAGGCAAATGGCATGTTGGCCTTCATAGCGAGGGGATTTGAGTACAGGGGCAGGGAGGTGTTACTACATTTGTACAGGGCCTTGGTGAGGCCACACCTGGAGTATTGTGTACAGTTTTGGTCTCCTAACTTGAGGAAGGACATTCTTGCTATTGAGGGAGTGCAGCGAAGGTTCACCAGACTGATTCCCGGGATGGCGGGACTGACATATCAAGAAAGACTGGATCAACGTGGCTTGTATTCACTGGAGTTCAGAAGAATGAGAGGGGATCTCATAGAAACGTTTAAAATTCTGACGGGTTTCGACAGGTTAGATGCAGGAAGAATGTTCCCAATGTTGGGGAAGTCCAGAACCAGGGATCACAGTCTAAGGATAAGGGGTAAGCCATTTAGGACCGAGATGACGGGAAACTTCTTCACCCAGAGAGTGGTGAACCTGTGGAATTCTCTACCACAGAAAGTTGTTGAGGCCGATTCGCTAAATATATTCAAAAAGGAGTTAGATGTAGTTCTTACTACTCAGGGGATCAAGGGGTATGGAGAGAAAGCAGGAATAGGGTACTGAAGTTGCATGTTCAGCCATGAACTCATTGAATGGCGGTGCGGGCTTGAAGAGCCGAATGGCCTACTCCTGCACCTATTTTCTATGTTTCTATGTTTCTATAACGACAGTACCGATATAATGTCAGTACCGATATAATGTTAGTAACAATACAGCGACAGTACCGATATAATATCAGCACCAATATAACGACAGAACCGATATAATGTCAGTACCGATATAATGTCAGTCCCAATACAGCGACTTTACCGATATATCAGTACCGATATAACGACAGTACCGATTTCATGACAGTACTGATATAATGTCAGTACCGATATAATGTCAGTACCGATATAATGACAGTCCCAATATAATGTCAGTACCAATATAATGAAAGAACCGATATAATGTCAGTACCGATATAACGACAGTACCGATATACGACGATATAACGACAGTACCGATATAACGACAGTACCGATATAATGTCAGTACCGATATAGTGGCAGTACCGATATAATGTCAGTACCGATATAGCGACAGTACCGATATAAGGTCAGTACCGATATAATGTCAGGACCAATATAATGTCAGTACCAATATAGCGACAGTACCGATATAACGAAAGAACCGATAAAATGTCAGTACCAAAAAAGCGACAGTACTGATATAATGTCAGTAGCAATATAGCGACAGTACCGATATAGTGGCAGTACCGATATAATGTTAACACCAATGTAATGACAGTCCCGATTTAATGTCAGTACCAATATAGCGACAGTATCTGTATAACGGCAGCACCGATGTAGCGACAGTACCGATATAATATCAGTACCGATATAATGTCAGTACCGATATAACGACAGAAAAGATTTAACGACAGTACCGATATAACGACAGGACCGATATAATATCAGTACCGATATAATGTCAGTACCGATATAATGACAGTACTGACATAATATCAGTACCAATATAATGTCAGTGCCGATATAATGTCAGTACCGATATAATATCAGTACCAATATTGCGACAGCACCGATATAATGTCAGTGCCGATATAATGTCAGTACCGACATAACGACAGTACCGATATAATGACTGTGTCGATATAATATCAGTACCGATTTAATGACAGTACCGATATAGCGACAGTACCTGTATAATGACAGTCCCGATATAACGACAATACCGATATAATGTCAGTACTGATATAACGACAGTACCGATATAATGACTATACCGATATAATGACAGAACCGATATAATGGCAAAACGGATATAATGACAGTACCGATATAATGTCAGTACCGACATAACGACAGTACCGATATAACGACAGTACCGATATAATGAGAGTGCCGATATAATGTCAGTACTGATATAATGTCAGTACTGATATAATGTCAGTACCGACATAACGACAGTGCCGATATAATGACAGTACTGATATAATGTCAGTACCAATATAATGTCAGTGCCGATATAATGTCAATACCGACATAACGACAGTACCGATATAACGTCAGTGCCGATGTAATGTCAGTACCGATATAATATCAGTACCAATACAGCGACAGTGCCGATATAATGTCAGTACCGACATAATGACAGTACCAATATAATGTCAGTGCCGATATAATGTCAGTACCGACATAACGACAGTACCGATATAATGACAGTGCCGATATAATGACAGTACTGATATAATTTCAGCACCGATATAATGTCAGTACCAATATAGCGACAGTACCGATTTCAAGACAGTGCCGATATAACGGCAGTACCGACAGCATGAGCTGCGAGGAGGATGCTATGAGGCTGCAGAGTGACTTGGATAGGTTAGGTGAGTGGGCAAATGCATGTCAGATGAAGTATAATGTGGATAAATGTGAGGTTATCCACTTTGGTGGTAAAAACAGGGAGACAGACTATTATCTGAATGGTGACAGATTAGGAAAAGGGGAGGTGCAACGAGACCTGGGTGTCATGGTACATCAGTCATTGAAGGTTGGCATGCAGGTACAGCAGGCAGTGAGGAAGGCAAATGGCATGTTGGCCTTCATAGCGAGGGGATTTGAGTACAGGGGCAGGGAGGTGTTACTACATTTGTACAGGGCCTTGGTGAGGCCACACCTGGAGTATTGTGTACAGTTTTGGTCTCCTAACTTGAGGAAGGACATTCTTGCTATTGAGGGAGTGCAGCGAAGGTTCACCAGACTGATTCCCGGGATGGCGGGACTGACATATCAAGAAAGACTGGATCAACGTGGCTTGTATTCACTGGAGTTCAGAAGAATGAGAGGGGATCTCATAGAAACGTTTAAAATTCTGACGGGTTTCGACAGGTTAGATGCAGGAAGAATGTTCCCAATGTTGGGGAAGTCCAGAACCAGGGATCACAGTCTAAGGATAAGGGGTAAGCCATTTAGGACCGAGATGACGGGAAACTTCTTCACCCAGAGAGTGGTGAACCTGTGGAATTCTCTACCACAGAAAGTTGTTGAGGCCGATTCGCTAAATATATTCAAAAAGGAGTTAGATGTAGTTCTTACTACTCAGGGGATCAAGGGGTATGGAGAGAAAGCAGGAATAGGGTACTGAAGTTGCATGTTCAGCCATGAACTCATTGAATGGCGGTGCGGGCTTGAAGAGCCGAATGGCCTACTCCTGCACCTATTTTCTATGTTTCTATGTTTCTATAACGACAGTACCGATATAATGTCAGTACCGATATAATGTTAGTAACAATACAGCGACAGTACCGATATAATATCAGCACCAATATAACGACAGAACCGATATAATGTCAGTACCGATATAATGTCAGTCCCAATATAGCGACTTTACCGATATATCAGTACCGATATAACGACAGTACCGATTTCATGACAGTACTGATATAATGTCAGTACCGATATAATGTCAGTACCGATATAATGACAGTCCCAATATAATGTCAGTACCAATATAATGAAAGAACCGATATAATGTCAGTACCGATATAACGACAGTACCGATATACGACGATATAACGACAGTACCGATATAACGACAGTACCGATATAATGTCAGTACCGATATAGTGGCAGTACCGATATAATGTCAGTACCGATATAGCGACAGTACCGATATAAGGTCAGTACCGATATAATGTCAGGACCAATATAATGTCAGTACCAATATAGCGACAGTACCGATATAACGAAAGAACCGATAAAATGTCAGTACCAAAAAAGCGACAGTACTGATATAATGTCAGTAGCAATATAGCGACAGTACCGATATAGTGGCAGTACCGATATAATGTTAACACCAATGTAATGACAGTCCCGATTTAATGTCAGTACCAATATAGCGACAGTATCTGTATAACGGCAGCACCGATGTAGCGACAGTACCGATATAATATCAGTACCGATATAATGTCAGTACCGATATAACGACAGAAAAGATTTAACGACAGTACCGATATAACGACAGGACCGATATAATATCAGTACCGATATAATGTCAGTACCGATATAACGACAGAAAAGATTTAACGACAGTACCGATATAACGACAGTGCCAATATAGCCACAGTACTGATATAACAACAGTACCGATATAACGACAGTTCCGATATAACGACAGTACCGATCGAACGACAGTACCGATATAACGACAGTACCGATCTAACAACAGTACCGATATAACGACAGTACGGATATAACGACAGTACCAATATAACGTCAGTGCCGATCTAACGACAGAACCGATATAATATCAGAACCGATGTAATGACAGTACCGATATAATGACAGTACCGATTTAACGACAGTACCGATATAATATCAGTAACGATATAACGACAGTACCGATATAACGACAGTACCGATATAACGACAGTACCGATATAATGTCAGTACCGATGTAATGTCAGTAGCGATATAATGACAGTACCGATAGAGCGACAGTACCGATACAGTGATAGCACCGATATAACGACCATACTGATATAATGACAGTACCGATATAACGACAGTACCGATATAACGACACTACCGAGATGACGACAGTACCGATATAATGACAGTACCGATATAACGACAGTACCGATATAACGACAGTACCGATCGAACGACAGTACCGATATAACGACAGTACCGATCTAACAACAGTACCGATATAACGACAGTACGGATATAACGACAGTACCAATATAACGTCAGTGCCGATCTAACGACAGAACCGATATAATATCAGAACCGATGTAATGACAGTACCGATATAATGACAGTACCGATCTAACGACATTACCGATATAATATCAGTACCGATATAATGACAGTACCGATCTAACGACAGTACCGATATAACGACGGTACCGATATAACGACACTACCGATATAACGACAGTACCGATATAATGTCAGTACCGATATAATGACAGTATCGATAAAACGACACTACCGATATAACGACAGTACCGATGTAATGTCAGTACCGATATAATGACAGTACCGATATAACGACAGTACCGATATAATGTCAGTACCGATATAATGACAGTATCGATAAAACGACACTACCGATATGACGACAGTACCGATATAATGACAGCACCGATATAACGACAGTACCGATAGAGCGACAGTACCGATACAGTGATAGCACCGATATAACGACCATGCTGATATAATGACAGTACCGATACAACGACAGCAGCAATATAACATCATACCGATATAACGACATTACTGATATAATGACAGTACCGATATAACGACAGTACCGATATAACGACACTACCGATATGACGACAGTACCGATATAATGACAGTACCGATATAACGACAGTACCGATCTAACGACATTACCGATATAATATCATGACCAATATAATGACAGTTCCGATCTAACGACAGTACCGATATAACGACGGTACCGATATAACGACACTACCGATATGATGACAGTACCGATATAATGACAGTACCGATATAACAACAGTACGGATTTAACGACAGTATCAATATAACGTCCGTACCGATCTAACGACAGTACCGATATAATATCAGTACCGATATAATGTCAGTACCGATATAATATCAGTAACGATATAACGACAGTACCGATATAACGACAGTACCGATATAATGAGTACCGATATAATGACAGTACCGATATAATGACAGTACCGATATAACGACAGTACCGAAATAACGACATTACCGATATAATGTCAGTACCGATATAATGACAGTACCGATATAACGACAGTACCGATATAATGTCAGTACCGATATAACGACAATACCGATATAATGTCAGTACCGATATAACGACAGTACCGATATAACGACAGTACCGATTTAATGTCAGTACCGATATAATGACAGTACCGATAAAACGACAGTACCGATATAACGACAGTACCGATATAACGACAGTACCGATATAATATCAGTACCGATATAACGACAGTACCGATATAATGTCAGTACCGATATAACGACAGTACCGATATAATGACAGTACCGATATAATGTCAGTACCGATATAATATCAGTAACGATATAACGACAGTACCGATATAACGACAGTATCGATATAATGTCAGTACCGATATAATGACAGTACCGATAAAACGACAGTGCCGATATAATGACACTACCGACATGACGACAGTACCGATATAATGACAGTACCGATATAATATCAGTACCAATATAATGTCAGTATCGATATAATATCAGTAACGATATAATATCAGTAACGATATAATGACAGTACCGATATAACGACAGTATCGATATAATGTCAGTACCGATATAATGACAGTACCGATAAAACGACAGTGCCGATATAATGACACTACCGACATGACGACAGTACCGATATAATGACAGTACCGATATAATATCAGTAACGATATAATATCAGTAACGATATAATGACAGTACTGATATGTCAGTACCGATATAATGTCAGTACCGATTTAATGTCAGTTCCGATATAATATCAATAACGATAAAACGACAGTACCGATATAATGACAGTATCGATATAACGACAGTACCGATATAATGACAGTATCGATATAACGACAGTACCGATATAATGACAGTATCGATATAACGACAGTATCGATATAACGACAGTACCGATATAATGACAGTACGGAAATAATGTCAGTACCGATTTAATGTCAGTACCGATATAATGACAGTACCGATAAAACGACAGTACCGATATAATGACAGTATCGATATAACGACAGTACCGATATAACGACAGAACCGATAAAACGACAGTACCGATATAATGACAGTATCGATATAACGACAGTACCGATATAACGACAGGAACCATATAATGTCAGCACTGATTTAATGTCAGTACCGATATAACGACAGTACCGATATAATGACAGTATCGATATAACGACAGTACCGATATAATGACAGTACCGATATAATATCAGGACCGATATAACGTCAGTACTGATATAATGACAGTACCGATATAATAACAGTACCGATATAATATCAGGACCGATATAACGTCAGTACTGATATAACGACAGTACCGATATAATGACAGTACCGATATAATATCAGGACCGATATAACGTCAGTACTGATATAATGACAGTACCAATATAATGACAGTACCGATATAATGACAGTACCGATATAATATCAGGACCGATATAACGTCAGTACCGACATACTGACAGTACCGATATAATGTTAGTACCACTATAGCGACAGCAGCAATATAATATCAGTACCGATATAACGTCAGTACTGATATAATGACAGTACCGATATAACGACAGTACTGATATAATGACAGTACCGATATAACGACAGTACCGATATGACGACAGTACCGATGTAAAGAAAGCACCGATAGAGCGACAGTACCGATATAGTGACAGCACCGATATAACGACCATACCGATATGACGACAGTACCGATGTAAAGAAAGCACCGATATAGCGACAGTTCCGATATAGTGGCAGTACTGATATAATGTTATTGCTAATAACAATATAGCAACAGTCCCGATTTAATGACAGTACCGATATAGCGACAGTACCGATATCATGTCAGAAGTGACATAACGACAGTCCCGCTATAATGTCAGTACCAATATAGCAACAGTACCGGTATAACGACAGTACGGATATAATGTCAGTACCGATATAATGTCAGTTCCAATACAGCGACAGTACCGATATAATGTCAGTACCGATATGTGGACAACCAATATAATGTCAGTACCAAAATAGCAACAGTTGATATAAAGACAGTACCGATATAACGACAGTACCGATATAATATCAGTATCGACATAACGACAGTTCCGATATAATGTCAGTACCGATATAATGACAGTACCAACTTAACGACAGTACCGATATAACGACAGTACCAATATAACGACAGTACCGATATAACGACACTACCGATATGACGACAGTACCGATATAATGACAGCACCGATATAACGACAGTACCGATAGAGCGACAGTACCGATACAGTGACAGCACCGATATAACGACCATACTGATATAATGACAGTACCAACTTAAGGACAGTACCGATATAACGACAGTACCAATATAACGACAGTACCTATATATTATCTGTACCGATATAGCGGCAGTACCGATATAATGTCAGTACCGATATAATGTCAGTACCACTATAGCGACAGTACCAATGTAATATCAGTACCGATATAACGTCAGTACTGATAGAATGACTGTACCGATATAACGACAGTACTGATATAATGACAGTACCGATATAACGACAGTAGCAATATAACATCAGTACCGATATAACGACTGTACCGATATAACGACACTACCGATATGATGACAGTACCGATATAATGACAGCACCGATATAACGACAGTACCGATAGAGCGACAGTACCAATATAGTGACAGCATCCGATATGACGACCATACTGATATAATGACAGTAAAGATATAACGACAGTAGCAATATAACATCAGTACCGATATAACGACATTAATGATATAATAACAGTACCGATATAACGACAGTACCGATCTAACGACATTACCGATATAATATCAGTACCGATATAATGACAGTACCGATCTAACGACAGTACCGATATAACGACAGTGCTGATTTAACGACAGTATCAATATAATGTCAGTACCGATCTAACGACAGTACCGATATAATATCATAACCGATATAATGTCAGTACTGATAGAATGACTGTACCGATATAACGACAGTACTGATATAATGACAGTACCGATATAATGACAGTAGCAATATAACATCAGTACCGACATAACGACAGTTCCGATATAATGTCAGTACCGATATAATGACAGTACCAACTTAACGACAGTACCGATATAACGACAGTACCAAGATAACGACAGTACCGATATAATATCTGTACCGATATAGCGGCAGTACCAATATAATGTCAGTACCGATATAATGTCAGTACCGACATACTGACAGTACCGATATAATGTTAGTACCGATATAATGTCAGCACCACTATAGCGACAGTACCAATATAATATCAGTACTGATATAACGTCAGTACTGATATAATGACTGTACCGATATAACGACAGTACTGATATAATGACAGTACCGATATAACGACAGTAGCAATATAACGACAGTACCGATATAACGACAGTACCGATATGACGACAGTACCGATATAATGACAGTACCGATAAAACGACAGTACCGATATAATGACAGTACCGATATAACGACAGTACCAATATAATGTCAGTGCCGATATAATGTCAGTATCGACATAATGACAGTACCGATATAATGACAGTACCGATAAAACGACAGTACCGATATAATGACAGTACCGATAAAACGACAGTACCGATATAATGTCAGTACCGATATAATGACAGTGCCGATATAACGACAGTACCGATATAATATCAGTAACGATATAATGACAAAACCGATATAATGACAGTACCGATATAATTACAGTTACGATAAAACGACAGTACCGATATAATGAAAGTACCGATGTAGCGACAATACCGAGAAAATGACAGTACCGATAAATGACAGTACCGGTATAGCGACAGTACCTGTATAACGACAGTACCGATATAATGACAGTACCGATATAATGACAGTTCCGACATAACAACAGTACCGATATAATGTCAGTGCCGATATAATGTCAGTACCGATATAATATCAGTACCAATATTGCGACAGTGCCGATATAATGTCAGTGCCGATATAATGTCAGTACCGACATAACGACAGTACCGATATAATGACTGTGTCGATATAATATCAGTACCGATTTAATGACAGTACCGATATTGCGACAGTACCTGTATAATGACAGTCCCGATATAACGACAATACCGATATAATGTCAGTACTGATATAACGACAGTACCGATATAATGACTATACCGATATAATGACAGAACCGATATAATGGCAAAACGGATATAATGACAGTACCGATATAATGTCAGTACCGACATAACGACAGTACTGATATAATGACAGTACCAATATAATGACAGTACCGATATAATGACAGTACCGATATAATATCAGGACCGATATAACGTCAGTACCGATATAATGACAGTACCGATATAACGACAGTACCGATATAATGACAGTACCGATATAATATCAGGACCGATATAACGTCAGTACTGATATAAAGACAGTACCGATATAATGACAGTACCGATATAACGATAATACCGATATAATGACAGTACCGATATAATATCAGGACCGATATAACGTCAGTACCGACATACTGACAGTACCGATATAACGTCAGTACTGATATAATGACAGTACCGATATAACGACAGTACTGATATAATGACAGTACCGATATAACGACAGTACCGATATAACGACACTACCGATATGACGACAGTACCGATATGACGACAGTACCGATATAATGACAGCACCGATATAACGACAGTACCGATAGAGCGACAGTACCGATATAGTGACAGCACCGATATAACGACTGTACCGATATGACGACAGTACCGATGTAAAGAAAGCACCGATAGAGCGACAGTACCGATATAGTGACAGCACCGATATAACGACCATACCGATATGACGACAGTACCGATGTAAAGAAAGCACCGATATAGCGACAGTACCGATATAGTGGCAGTACTGATATAATGTTATTGCTAATAACAATAGAGCAACAGTCCCGATTTAATGACAGTACCGATATAGCGACAGTACCGATATCATGTCAGAAGTGACATAACGACAGTCCCGCTATAATGTCAGTACCAATATAGCAACAGTACCGGTATAACGACAGTACCGATATAATGTCAGTACCGATATAATGTCAGTTCCAATACAGCGACAGTACCGATATAATGTCAGTACCGATATGTGGACAACCAATATAATGTCAGTACCAAAATAGCAACAGTTGATATAAAGACAGTACCGATATAACGACAGTACCGACATATCAGTACCGACATAACGACAGTTCCGATATAATGTCAGTACCGATATAACGACAGTACCGATATAATATCAGTATCGACATAACGACAGTTCCGATATAATGTCAGTACCGATATAATGACAGTACCAACTTAACGACAGTACCGATATAACGACAGTACCAATATAACGACAGTACCGATATAATATCTGTACCGATATAGCGGCAGTACCAATATAATGTCAGTACCGATATAATGTCAGTACCGACATACTGACAGTACCGATGTAATGTTAGTACCGATATAATGTCAGTACCACTATAGCGACAGTACCAATATAATATCAGTACCGATATAACGTCAGTACTGATATAATGACTGTACCGATATAACGACAGTACTGATATAATGACAGTACCGATATAACGACAGTAGCAATATAACATCAGTACCGATATAACGACAGTACCGATATAACGACACTACCGATATGACGACAGTACCGATATAATGACAGCACCGATATAACGACAGTACCGATAGAGCGACAGTACCGATACAGTGACAGCACCGATATAACGACCATACTGATATAATGACAGTACCAACTTAACGACAGTACCGATATAACGACAGTACCAATATAACGACAGTACCTATATATTATCTGTACCGATATAGCGGCAGTACCGATATAATGTCAGTACCGATATAATGTCAGTACCACTATAGCGACAGTACCAATGTAATATCAGTACCGATATAACGTCAGTACTGATAGAATGACTGTACCGATATAACGACAGTACTGATATAATGACAGTACCGATATAACGACAGTAGCAATATAACATCAGTACCGATATAACGACTGTACCGATATAACGACACGACCGATATGATGACAGTACCGATATAATGACAGCACCGATATAACGACAGTACCGATAGAGCGACAGTACCGATACAGTGACAGCACCGATATAACGACCATACTGATATAATGACAGTACCAACTTAACGACAGTACCGATATAACGACAGTACCAATATAACGACAGTACCTATATATTATCTGTACCGATATAGCGGCAGTACCGATATAATGTCAGTACCGATATAATGTCAGTACCACTATAGCGACAGTACCAATGTAATATCAGTACCGATATAACGTCAGTACTGATAGAATGACTGTACCGATATAACGACAGTACTGATATAATGACAGTACCGATATAACGACAGTAGCAATATAACATCAGTACCGATATAACGACTGTACCGATATAACGACACGACCGATATGATGACAGTACCGATATAATGACAGCACCGATATAACGACAGTACCGATAGAGCGACAGTACCAATATAGTGACAGCATCCGATATGACGACCATACTGATATAATGACAGTAAAGATATAACGACAGTAGCAATATAACATCAGTACCGATTTAGCGACATTAATGATATAATAACAGTACCGATATAACGACAGTACCGATCTAACGACATTACCGATATAATATCAGTACCGATATAATGACAGTACCGATCTAACGACAGTACCGATATAACGACGGTACCGATATAATGACAGTACCGATATAACGACAGTGCTGATTTAACGACAGTATCAATATAATGTCAGTACCGATCTAACGACAGTACCGATATAATATCATAACCGATATAATGTCAGTACTGATAGAATGACTGTACCGATATAACGACAGTACCGATATAATGACAGTACCGATATAACGACAGTAGCAATATAACATCAGTACCGATATAACGACTGTACCGATATAACGACACTACCGACATAACGACAGTTCCGATATAATGTCAGTACCGATATAACGACAGTATCGATATAACGACAGTACCGATATAATATCAGTACCGACATACTGACAGTACCGATATAATGTTAGTACCGATATAATGTCAGTACCACTATAGCGACAGTACCAATATAATATCAGTACCGATATAACGTCAGTACTGATATAATGACTGTACCGATATAACGACAGTACTGATATAATGACAGTACCGATATAACGACAGTAGCAATATAACATCAGTACCGATATAACGACAGTACCGATATAACGACACTACCGATATGACGACAGTACCGATATAATGACAGTACCGATAAAACGACAGTACCGATATAATGACAGTACCGATATAACGACAGTACCAATATAATGTCAGTGCCGATATAATGTCAGTATCGACATAATGACAGTACCGATATAATGACAGTACCGATAAAACGACAGTACCGATATAATGACAGTACCGATAAAACGACAGTACCGATATAATGTCAGTACCGATATAATGACAGTGCCGATATAACGACAGTACCGATATAATATCAGTAACGATATAATGACAAAACCGATATAATGACAGTACCGATATAATTACAGTTACGATAAAACGACAGTACCGATATAATGAAAGTACCGATGTAGCGACAATACGGAGATAATGACAGTACCGATAAATGACAGTACCGGTATAGCGACAGTACCTGTATAACGACAGTACCGATATAGCGACAGTACCGATATAATGACAGTACCGATATAATGACAGTTCCGACATAACAACAGTACCGATATAATGTCAGTGCCGATATAATGTCAGTACCGATATAATATCAGTACCAATATTGCGACAGTGCCGATATAATGTCAGTGCCGATATAATGTCAGTACCGACATAACGACAGTACCGATATAATGACTGTGTCGATATAATATCAGTACCGATTTAATGACAGTACCGATATAGCGACAGTACCTGTATAATGACAGTCCCGATATAACGACAATACCGATATAATGTCAGTACTGATATAACGACAGTACCGATATAATGACTATACCGATATAATGACAGAACCGATATAATGGCAAAACGGATATAATGACAGTACCGATATAATGTCAGTACCGACATAACGACAGTACTGATATAATGACAGTACCAATATAATGACAGTACCGATATAATGACAGTACCGATATAATATCAGGACCGATATAACGTCAGTACCGATATAATGACAGTACCGATATAACGACAGTACCGATATAATGACAGTACCGATATAATATCAGGACCGATATAACGTCAGTACTGATATAAAGACAGTACCGATATAATGACAGTACCGATATAACGACAATACCGATATAATGACAGTACCGATATAATATCAGGACCGATATAACGTCAGTACCGACATACTGACAGTACCGATATAATGTTAGTACCGATATAATGTCAGTACCACTATAGCGACAGCAGCAATATAATATCATTACCGATATAACGTCAGTACTGATATAATGACAGTACCGATATAACGACAGTACTGATATAATGACAGTACCGATATAACGACAGTACCGATATAATGACAGCACCGATATAACGACAGTACCGATAGAGCGACAGTACCGATATAGTGACAGCACCGATATAACGACCGTACCGATATGACGACAGTACCGATGTAAAGAAAGCACCGATAGAGCGACAGTACCGATATAGTGACAGCACCGATATAACGACCATACCGATATGACGACAGTACCGATGTAAAGAAAGCACCGATATAGCGACAGTACCGATATAGTGGCAGTACTGATATAATGTTATTGCTAATAACAATAGAGCAACAGTCCCGATTTAATGACAGTACCGATATAGCGACAGTACCGGTATAACAAAAGTACGGATATAATGTCAGTACCGATATAATGTCAGTTCCAATACAGCGACAGTACCGATATAATGTCAGTACCGATATGTGGACAACCAATATAATGTCAGTACCAAAATAGCAACAGTTGATATAAAGACAGTACCGATATAACGACAGTACCGACATATCAGTACCGACATAACGACAGTTCCGATATAATGTCAGTACCGATATAACGACAGTACCGATATAATATCAGTATCGACATAACGACAGTTCCGATATAATGTCAGTACCGATATAATGACAGTACCAACTTAACGACAGTACCGATATAACGACAGTACCAATATAACGACAGTACCGATATAATATCTGTACCGATATAGCGGCAGTACCAATATAATGTCAGTACCGATATAATGTCAGTACCGACATACTGACAGTACCGATGTAATGTTAGTACCGATATAATGTCAGTACCACTATAGCGACAGTACCAATATAATATCAGTACCGATATAACGTCAGTACTGATATAATGACTGTACCGATATAACGACAGTACCAATATAACGACAGTACCTATATATTATCTGTACCGATATAGCGGCAGTACCGATATAATGTCAGTACCGATATAATGTCAGTACCACTATAGCGACAGTACCAATGTAATATCAGTACCGATATAACGTCAGTACTGATAGAATGACTGTACCGATATAACGACAGTACTGATATAATGACAGTACCGATATAACGACAGTAGCAATATAACATCAGTACCGATATAACGACTGTACCGATATAACGACACGACCGATATGATGACAGTACCGATATAATGACAGCACCGATATAACGACAGTACCGATAGAGCGACAGTACCAATATAGTGACAGCATCCGATATGACGACCATACTGATATAATGACAGTAAAGATATAACGACAGTAGCAATATAACATCAGTACCGATATAACGACATTAATGATATAATAACAGTACCGATATAACGACAGTACCGATCTAACGACATTACCGATATAATATCAGTACCGATATAATGACAGTACCGATCTAACGACAGTACCGATATAACGACGGTACCGATAAAATGACAGTACCGATATAACGACAGTGCTGATTTAACGACAGTATCAATATAATGTCAGTACCGATCTAACGACAGTACCGATATAATATCATAACCGATATAATGTCAGTACTGATAGAATGACAGTACCGATATAACGACAGTACTGATATAATGACAGTACCGATATAACGACAGTAGCAATATAACATCAGTACCGATATAACGACTGTACCGATATAACGACACTACCGACAAAACGACAGTTCCGATATAATGTCAGTACCGATATAACGACAGTATCGATATAACGACAGTACCGATATAATATCAGTACCGACATAACGACAGTTCCGATATAATGTCAGTACCGATATAATGACAGTACCAACTTAACGACAGTACCGATATAACGACAGTACCAAGATAACGACAGTACCGATATAATATCTGTACCGATATAGCGGCAGTACCAATATAATATCAGTACCGATATAACGTCAGTACTGATATAATGACTGTACCGATATAACGACAGTACTGATATAATGACAGTACCGATATAACGACAGTAGCAATATAACATCAGTACCGATATAACGACAGTACCGATATAACGACACGACCGATATGACGACAGTACCGATATAATGACAGTACCGATAAAACGACAGTACCGATATAATGACAGTACCGATATAACGACAATACCGATATAATGTCAGTACTGATATAACGACAGTACCGATATAATGACTATACCGATATAATGACAGAACCGATATAATGGCAAAACGGATATAATGACAGTACCGATATAATGTCAGTACCGACATAACGACAGTACCGATATAATATCAGTGCCGATATAATGTCAGTACCGACATAACGACAGTACCGATATAATGAGAGTGCCGATATAATGTCAGTACTGATATAATGTCAGTACCGACATAACGACAGTGCCGATATAATGATAGTACTGATATAATGTCAGTACCAATATAATGTCAGTGCCGATATAATGTCAATACCGACATAACGACAGTACCGATATAACGTCAGTGCCGATGTAATGTCAGTACCGATATAATATCAGTACCAATACAGCGACAGTGCCGATATAATGTCAGTACCGACATAATGACAGTACCAATATAATGTCAGTGCCGATATAATGTCAGTACCGACATAACGACAGTGCCGATATAATGTCAGTACCGACATAACGACAGTACCGATATAATGACAGTGCCGATATAATGACAGTACTGATATAATTTCAGCACCGATATAATGTCAGTACCAATATAGCGACAGTACCGATTTCAAGACAGTGCCGATATAACGGCAGTACCGACAGCGTGAGCTGCGAGGAGGATGCTATGAGGCTGCAGAGTGACTTGGATAGGTTAGGTGAGTGGGCAAATGCATGTCAGATGAAGTATAATGTGGATAAATGTGAGGTAATCCACTTTGGTGGTAAAAACAGGGAGACAGACTATTATCTGAATGGTGACAGATTAGGAAAAGGGGAGGTGCAACGAGACCTGGGTGTCATGGTACATCAGTCATTGAAGGTTGGTATGCAGGTACAGCAGGCAGTGAGGAAGGCAAATGGCATGTTGGCCTTCATAGCGAGGGGATTTGAGTACAGGGGCAGGGAGGTGTTACTACATTTGTACAGGGCCTTGGTGAGGCCACACCTGGAGTATTGTGTACAGTTTTGGTCTCCTAACTTGAGGAAGGACATTCTTGCTATTGAGGGAGTGCAGCGAAGGTTCACCAGACTGATTCCCGGGATGGCGGGACTGACCTATCAAGAAAGACTGGATCAACGTGGCTTGTATTCACTGGAGTTCAGAAGAATGAGAGGGGATCTCATAGAAACGTTTAAAATTCTGACGGGTTTCGACAGGTTAGATGCAGGAAGAATGTTCCCAATGTTGGGGAAGTCCAGAACCAGGGGTCACAGTCTAAGGATAAGGGGTAAGCCATTTAGGACCGAGATGCGGAGGAACTTCTTCACCCAGAGAGTGGTGAACCTGTGGAATTCTCTACCACAGAAAGTTGTTGAGGCCAATTCACTAAATATATTCAAAAAGGAGTTAGATGAGGTCCTTACTGCTAGGGGGATCAAGGGGTATGGCGAGAAAGCAGGAATGGGGTACTGAAGTTGAATGTTCAGCCATGAACTCATTGAATGGCGGTGCAGGCTAGAAGGGCCGAATGGCCTACTCCTGCACCTATTTTCTATGTTTCTATGTTTCTATAACGACAGTACCGATATAATGTCAGTACCGATATAATGACAGTACCGATATAACGACAGTACCGATATAATGTCAGCACCGATTTTATGTCAGTACCGATATAACGACAGTACCGATATAATGTCAGTACCGATATAATGACAGTATCGATATAACGACAGTACCGATATAATGTCAGTACCGATTTTATGTCAGTACCGATATAACGACAGTACCGATATAATGTCAGTACCGATATAATGACAGTATCGATAAAACGACACTACCGATATAACGACAGTACCGATGTAATGTCAGTACCGATATAATGACAGTATCGATAAAACGACAGTACCGATATAACGACGGTACCGATAAAACGACACTACCGATATGACGACAGAACCGATATAATGACAGTACCGATATAACAACAGTCCGGATTTAACGACAGTATCAATATAACGACAGTACCGATATAACGACAGTACCGATATAATGTCAGTACCGATATAATGTCAGTACTGATATAATGACAGTACCGATTTAATGTCAGTACCGATATAATGACAGTACCGATAAAACGACAGTACCGATATAACGACAGTACCGATATAACGACAGTACCGATATAATGTCAGTACCGATATAACGACAGTACCGATATAATGTCAGTACCGATATAACGACAGTATCGATATAATGTCAGTACCGATATAATGACAGTACCGATAAAACGACAGTGCCGATATAATGACACTACCGATATAACGACAGTACCGATATAATGTCAGTACCGATATAACGACAGTACCGATATAATGTCAGTACCGATATAACGACAGTATCGATATAATGTCAGTACCGATATAATGACAGTACCGATATAATATCAGGACCGATATAATGTCAGTATCGATATAATATCAGTAACGATATAATATCAGTAACGATATAACGACAGTGCTGATATGTCAGTACCGATATAATGTCAGGACCGATTTAATGTCAGTTCCGATATAATATCAATAACGATATAACGACAGTACCGATATAATGACAGTACCGATATAATGACAGTACCGAAATAATGTCAGTACCGAATTAATGTCAGTACCGATATAATGACAGTACCGATAAAACGACAGTACCGATATAATGACAGTATCGATATAACGACAGTACCGATATAACGACAGTACCGATAAAACGACAGTACCGATATAATGACAGTATCGATATAACGACAGTACCGATATAACGACAGTACCGATGTAACGACAGTACTGATATAATGACAGTACCACTATAGCGACAGCAGCAATATAATATCAGTACCGATATAACGTCAGTACTGATATAATGACAGTACCGATATAATGACAGTACTGATATAATGACAGTACCAATATAACATCAGTACCGATCTAACGACAGTACCGATATAATATCATAACCGATATAATGACAGTACCGATATAACGACAGTACCGATATAATGACAGTACCGATAAAACGACAGTACCGATATAATGACAGTAACCATATAATGTCAGCACTGATTTAATGTCAGTACCGATATAACGACAGTACCGATATAATGACAGTATCGATATAACGACAGTACCGATATAATGACAGTACCGATATAATATCAGGACTGATATAACGTCAGTACTGATATAATGACAGTACCGATATAATGACAGTACCGATATAATATCAAGACCGATATAACGTCAGTACTGATATAACGACAGTACCGATATCATGACAGTACCGATATAATATCAGGACCGATATAACGTCAGAACTGATATAATGACAGTACCGATATAATGACAGTACCGATATAATGACAGTACCGATATAATATCAGGACCGATATAACGTCAGTACCGATATAATGACAGTACCGATATAACGACAGTACCGATATAATGACAGTACCGATATAATATCAGGACCGATATAACGTCAGTACTGATATAAAGACAGTACCGATATAACGACAGTACCGATATAACGACACTACCGATATGACGACAGTACCGATATGACGACATTACCGATATAATATCAGTACCGATATAATGACAGTACCGATCTAACGACAGTACCGATATAACGACAGTGCTGATTTAACGACAGTATCAATATAACGACAGTACCGATATAATATCATAACCGATATAATGTCAGTACTGATATAATGACAGCACCGATATAACGACAGTAGCAATATAACATCAGTACCGATATAACGACTGTACCGATATAACGACACTACCGATATGATGACAGTACCGATATAATGACAGCACCGATATAACGACAGTACCAATAGAGCGACAGTACCAATATAGTGACAGCATCCGATATGACGACCATACTGATATAATGACAGTAAAGATACAACGACATTAGCAATATAACATCAGTACCGATATAACGACATTAATGATATAATAACAGTACCGATATAACGACAGTACCGATCTAACGACATTACCGATATAATATCAGTACCGATATAATGTCAGTACCGATATAACGACAGTACCGATCTAACGACATTACCGATATAATATCAGTACCGATATAATGACAGTACCGATCTAACGACAGTACCGATATAATGTCAGTACCGATATAATGACAGTACCGATATAACGACGGTACCGATATAATGACAGTACCGATATAACGACAATGCTGATTTAACGACAGTATCAATATAACGTCAGTACCGATCTAACGACAGTACCGATATAATATCATAACCGATATAATGTCAGTATCTATATAATATCAGTAACGATATAACGACAGTACCGATATAATGAGTACCGATATAATGACAGTAACGATACAACGACAGTACCGATATAACGACAGCACCGATATAATGTCAGTACCGATATAATGACAGTACCGATTTAATGTCAGTACCGATATAATGACAGTACCGATATAATGACAGTACCGATAAAACGACAGTACCGATATAACGACAGTACCGATATAATGTCAGTACCGATATACCGACAATACCGATATAATGTCAGTACCGATATAACGACAGTACCGATATAACGACAGTACCGATAGAGCGACAGTACCGATACAGTGACAGCACCGATATAACGACCATACTGATATAATGACAGTACCAACTTAACGACAGTACCGATATAACGACAGTACCAATATAACGACAGTACCTATATAATATCTGTACCGATATAGCGGCAGTACCGATATAATGTCAGTACCGATATAATGTCAGTACCACTATAGCGACAGTACCAATATAATATCAGTACCGATATAACGTCAGTACTGATATAATGACAGTACCGTTATAACGACAGTAGCAATATAACATCAGTACCGATATAACGACTGTACCGATATAACGACACTACCGATATGACGACAGTACCGATATAATGACAGCACCGATATAACGACAGTACCGATAGAGCGACAGTACCAATATAGTGACAGCATCCGATATGACGACCATACTGATATAATGACAGTAAAGATATAACGACAGTAGCAATATAACATCAGTACCGATATAACGACATTAATGATATAATAACAGTACCGATATAACGACAGTACCGATCTAACGACATTACCGATATAATGACAGTACCGATATAACGACAGTGCTGATTTAACGACAGTATCAATATAACGTCAGTACCGATCTAACGACAGTACCGATATAATATCATAACCGATATAATGTCAGTACTGATAGAATGACAGTACCGATATAACGACAGTACTGATATAATGACAGTACCGATATAACGACAGTAGCAATATAACATCAGTACCGATATAACGACTGTACCGATATAACGACACTACCGATATGATGACAGTACCGATATAATGACAGCACCGATATAACGACAGTACCAATAGAGCGACAGTACCAATATAGTGACAGCATCCGATATGACGACCATACTGATATAATGACAGTAAAGATACAACGACAGTAGCAATATAACATCAGTACCGATATAACGACATGAATGATATAATAACAGTACCGATATAACGACAGTACCGATCTAACGACATTACCGATATAATATCAGTACCGATATAATGACAGTACCGATCTAACGACAGTACCGATCTAACGACATTACCGATATAATATCAGTACCGATATAATGACAGTACCGATCTAACGACAGTACCGATATAACGACAGTACCGATATAACGACAGTACCGATATAATGTCAGTACCGATATACCGACAATACCGATATAATGTCAGTACCGATATAATGACAGTACCGATATAACGACAGTACCGATATAATGTCAGTACCGATATAACGACAGTACCGATATAACGACAGTACCGATATAATGTCAGTACCGATATAACGACAGTACCGATATAACGACAGTACCGATATAATGTCAGTACCGATATAATATCAGTAACGATATAACCACAGTACCGATATAACGACAGTACCGATATAATGTCAGTACCGATATAATGACAGTACCGATTTAATGTCAGTACCGATATTATGACAGTACCGATAAAACGACAGTACCGATATAATGACAGTGCCGATATAATGACAGTACCGATATAACGACAGTACCGATATAACGACAGTACCGATACAATGTCAGTACCGATATAATATCAGTAACGATATAACGACAGTACCGATATAATGTCAGTACCGATATAATGACAGTACCGATTTAATGTCAGTACCAATATAATGACAGTACCGATAAAACGACAGTACCGTTATAACGACAGTACCGATACAACGACAGGACCGATATAATGTCAGTACCGATATAACGACAGTACCGATATTACGACAGTACCGATACAATGTCAGGACCGATATAATATCAGTAACGATATAACGACAGTACCGATATAATGTCAGTACCGATATAATGACAGTACCGATTTAATGTCAATACCGATATAATGACACTACCGATAAAACGACAGTACCGATATAATGACACTACCGACATGACGACAGTACCGATATAATGACAGGACCGATCTAACGACAGTACCGATATAATATCATAACCGATATAATGACAGTACCGATCTAACGACAGTACCGATATAATATCAGTACCGATATAATGTCAGTATCGATATAATATCAGTAACGATATAACGACAGTACCGATATAATGTCAGTACCGATATAATGTCAGTACCGATTTAATGTCAGTTCCGATATAATGACAGTACCCATAAAACGACAGTACCGATATAATGACAGTACCCATAAAACGACAGTACCGATATAACGACAGTACCGATATAACGACAGTACCGATATAACGACAGTACCGATACAATGTCAGTACCGATATAACGACAGTACCGATATAATGTCAGTACCGATATAATGACAGTACCGATTTAATGTCAGTACCAATATAATGACAGTACCGATAAAACGACAGTACCGTTATAACGACAGTACCGATACAACGACAGGACCGATATAATGTCAGTACCGATATAACGACAGTACCGATATTACGACAGTACCGATACAATGTCAGGACCGATATAATATCAGTAACGATATAACGACAGTACCGATATAATGTCAGTACCGATATAATGACAGTACCGATTTAATGTCAATACCGATATAATGACACTACCGATAAAACGACAGTACCGATATAATGACACTACCGACATGACGACAGTACCGATATAATGACAGGACCGATCTAACGACAGTACCGATATAATATCATAACCGATATAATGACAGTACCGATCTAACGACAGTACCGATATAATATCATAACCGATATAATGACAGTACCGATCTAACGACAGTACCGATATAATATCAGTACCGATATAATGTCAGTATCGATATAATATCAGTAACGATATAACGACAGTACCGATATAATATCAGTACCGATATAATGTCAGTATCGATATAATATCAGTAACGATATAACGACAGTACCGATATAATGTCAGTACCGATATAATGTCAGTACCGATTTAATGTCAGTTCCGATATAATGACAGTACCCATAAAACGACAGTACCGATATAATGACAGTACCCATAAAACGACAGTACCGATATAATGACAGTACCGATATAACGACAGTATGGATTTAACGACAGTACCAATATAACATCAGTACCGATCGAACGACAGTACCGCTATAATATCAGTAACAATATAATGACAGTACCGATATAACGACAGTACCGATATAATGACAGTACCGAAATAATGTCAGTACCGATTTAATGTCAGTACCGATATAATGACAGTACAGATAAAACGACAGTACCGATATAATGACAGTAACGATATAATGTCAGCACTGATATAATGTCAGTAACGATATAATGACAGTATCGATATAACGACAGTACCGATATGACGACAGTTCCGATGTAATGTCAGTACCGATATAATGTCACTCCCGATATAAAGACAGTACCGATATAATATCAGGACCGATATAACGTCAGTACTAACATTCTGACAGTACCGATATAATGTTAGTACCGATATAATGACAGTACCGATATAACGACAGTAGCAATATAACATCAGTACCGATATAACGACAGTACTGATATAACGACACTACCGATATAACGACCGTACCGATTTAATGACAGTACCGATATCGCGACAGTACCGATATGATGTCAGAAGTGACATAACGACAGTCCCGCTATAATGTCAGTACCGATATAGCAACAGTACCGGTATAACAACAGTACGGATATAATGTCAGTACCGATATAATGTCAGTTCCAATATAGCGACAGTACCGATATAATGTCAGTACCGATATGTGGACAACCAATATAATGTCAGTACCAAAATAGCAACAGTTGATATAAAGACAGTACCGATATAACGACAGTACCGATATATCAGTACCGACATAACGACAGTTCCGATATAATGTCAGTACCGATATAACGACAGTACCGATATAACGACAGTACCGATATAATATTAGTACCGACATAATGACAGTTCCGATATAATGTCAGTACCGATATAATGACAGTACCAACTTAACGACAGTACCGATATAACGACAGTACCAATATAACGACAGTACCTATATAATATCTGTACCGATATAGCGGCAGTACCGATATAATGTCAGTACCGATATAATGTCAGTACCGACATACTGACAGTACCGATATAATGTTAGTACCGATATAATGTCAGTACCACTATAGCGACAGTACCAATATAATATCAGTACCGATATAACGTCAGTACTGATATAATGACAGTACCGATATAACGACAGTAGCAATATAACACCAGTACCGATATAACGACAGTACCGATATAATGACAGTACCGATTTAATGTCAGTACCGATATAACGACACTACCGATATGACGACAGTACCGATATAATGACAGTACCGATATAACGACAGTACGGATTTAACGACAGTACCAATATAACATCAGTACCGATCTAATGTCAGTACCGATATAATATCAGTAACAATATAATGACAGTACCGATATAACGACAGTACCGATATAATGACAGTACCGAAATAATGTCAGTACCGATTTAATGTCAGTACCGATATAATGACAGTACCGATAAAACGACAGTACCGATATAATGACAGTAACGATATAATTTCAGTACCGATATAATGACAGTACCGATAAAACGACAGTACCGATATAATGACAGTACCGAAATAATGTCAGTACCGATTTAATGTCAGTACCGATATAACGACAGTACCGATAAAATGACAGTACCGATATAACGACAGTACCGATGTAATGTCAGTACCGATATAATGTCACTCCCGATATAAAGACAGTACCGATATAATATCAGGACCGATATGACGTCAGTACCAACATTCTAACAGTACCGATATAATGTTAGTACCGATATAATGTCAGTACCACTATAGCGACAGTAGCAATATAATATCAGTACCGATATAACGTCAGTACTGATTTAATGACAGTAACGATATAACGACAGTACTGATATAATGACAGTACCGATATAACGACAGTAGCAATATAACATCAGTACCGATATAACGACAGTACTGATATAATGACAGTACCGATATAACGACCGTACCGATATGACGACAGTACCGATGTAAAGAAAGCACCGATATAGCGACAGTACCGATATAGTGGCAGTACTGATATAATGTTATTGTTAATAACAATATAGCAACAGTCCCGATTTAATGACAGTACCAATATAGCGACAGTACCGATATCATGTCAGAAGTGACATAACGACAGTCCCGCTATAATGTCAGTACCAATATGGCAACAGTACCGGTATAACAACAGTACGGATATAATGTCAGTACCGATATACTGTCAGTACCGATATGTGGACAACCAATATAATGTCAGTACCAAAATAGCAACAGTTGATATAAAGACAGTACCGATATAACGACAGTACCGATATATCAGTACCGACATAACGACAGTTCCGATATAATGTCAGTACCGATATAACGACAGTACCGATATAACGACAGTACCGATATAATATCAGTACCGACATAATGACAGTTCCGATATAATGTCAGCACCGATATAATGACAGTACCAACTTAACGACAGTACCGATATAACGACAGTACCAATATAACGACAGTACCTATATAATATCTGTACCGATATAGCGGCAGTACCGATATAATGTCAGTACCGATATAATGTCAGTACCGACATACTGACAGTACCAATATAATATCAGTACCGATATAACGTCAGTACTGATATAATGACAGTACCGATATAACGACACTACCGATATGACGACAGTACCGATATAATGACAGCACCGATATAACGACAGTACCGATAGTGCGACAGTACCGATATAGTGACAGCATCCGATATGACGACCATACTGATATAATGACAGTACCGATATAACGACAGTAGCAACATAACATCAGTACCGAAATAACGACAGTAATGATACAATAACAGTTCCGATATAACGACAGTACCGATATAACGACACTACCGATATGACGACAGTACCGATATAATGACAGTACCGATATAACGACAGTACCGATCTAACGACATTACCGATATAATATCAGTACCGATATAATGACAGTACCGATATAACGACGGTACCGATATAATGACAGTACCGATATAACGACAGTACGGATTTAACGACAGTATCAATATAACGTCAGTACCGATCTAACGACAGTACCGATATAATATCAGTACCGATATAATGACAGTACCGATCTAACGACAGTACCGATATAATATCAGTACCGATATAATGTCAGTATCGATATAATATCAGTAACGATATAACGACAGTACCGCTATAATGAGTACCGATATAATGACAGTACCGATTTAATGTCAGTACCGATATAACGACAGTACCGAAATAACGACATTAGCGATATAATGTCAGTACCGATAAAACGACAGTACCGATATAACGACACTACCGATATAATGTCAGTGCCGATATAACGACAGTACCGATATAATATCAGTAACGATATCACGACAGTACCGATATAACGACAGTACAGATATAATGTCAGTACCGATATAATGACAGTACCGATAAAACGACAGTACCGATATAATGACAGTACCGATATAAGGACAGTACCGATATAATGTCAGTACCGATATAATGTCAGTACCGATATAACGACAGTACCGATATAATGTCAGTACCGATAAAACGACAGTACCGATATAACGACACTACCGATATAATGTCAGTGCCGATATAACGACAGTACCGATATAATATCAGTAACGATATCACGACAGTACCGATATAACGACAGTACAGATATAATGTCAGTACCGATATAATGACAGTACCGATAAAACGACAGTACCGATATAATGACAGTACCGATATAACGACAGTACCGATATAATGACAGTACCGATATAATGTCAGTACCGATATAATGACAGTTCCGATTTAATGTCAGTACCGATATAATGACACTACCGATAAAACGACAATACCGATATAATGACACTACCGACATGACGACAGTACCGATATAATGACAGTACCGATATAACGACAGTACGGATTTAACGACAGTACCAATATAACGTCAGTACCGATCTAACGACAGTACCGATATAATATCAGTACCGATATAATGACAGTACCGATCTAACGACAGTACCGATATAATATCAGGACCGATATAACGTCAGTACCGATATAATGACAGTACCGATATAACGACAGTACCGATATAATGACAGTACCGATATAATATCAGGACCGATATAACGTCAGTACTGATATAATATCAGTACAGATATAATGTCAGTATCGATATCATATCAGTAACGATATAACGACAGTACCGATATAATGTCAGTAACGATATAATGAGTACCGATATAATGACAGTATCGATTTAATGTCAGTTCCGATATAATGTCAGTACCGATATAATGACAGTACCGATAAAACGACAGTACCGACATAATGACATTACCGACATGACGACAGTACCGATATAACGACAGTACTGATATAACGACAGTACCGATATAACGACAGTACTGATATAACGACAGTACGGATTTAACGACAGTCACAATATAACGTCAGTACCGATCTAACGACAGTACAGATATAATGTCAGTACCGATATAATGAGTACCGATATAATGACAGTACCGATTTAATGTCAGTTCCGATATAATATCAATAACGATATAACGACAGTACCGATATAATGTCAGTACCGATATAATGACAGTACCGATATAATGTCAGTTCCGATATAATATCAATAACGATATAACGACAGTACCGATATAATGTCAGTACCGATAAAACGACAGTACCGATATAATGACAGTACCGATATAATGACAGTACCGATCTAACGGCAGTACCGATATAATATCAGTACCGATATAATGTCAGTATCGATATAATATCAGTAACGATATAACGACAGTACCGATATAATGACAGTATCGATTTAATGTCAGTTCCGATATAACGACAGTACCGATATAACGACACTACCGATATGACGACAGTACCGATATAATGACAGCACCGATATAACGACAGTACCGATAGAGCGACAGTACCGATATAGTGACAGCACCGATATAACGACCGTACCGATATGACGACAGTACCGATGTAAAGAAAGCACCGATATTGCGACAGTCCCGATATAGTGGCAGTACTGATATAATGTTATTGTTAATAACAATATAGCAACAGTCCCGATTTAATGACAGTACCGATATAGCGACAGTACCGATATCATGTCAGAAGTGACATAACGACAGTCCCACTATAATGTCAGTACCAATATAGCAACAGTACCGGTATAACAAAAGTACGGATATAATGTCAGTACCGATATAATGTCAGTTCCAATATAGGGACAGTACCGATATAATGTCAGTACCGATATGTGGACAACCAATATAATGTCAGTACCAAAATAGCAACAGTTGATATAAAGACAGTACCGATATAACGATAGTACCGATATAATGTCAGTACCGATATAATGACAGTACCAACTTAACGACAGTACCGATATAACGACAGTACCAATATAACGACAGTACCTATATAATATCTGTACCGATATAGCGGCAGTACCGATATAATGTCAGTACCGATATAGCGGCAGTACCGATATAATGTCAGTACCGACATAACGACAGTTCCGATATAATATCTGTACCGATATAGCGGCAGTACCGATATAATGTCAGTACCGATATAATGTCAGTTCCGATATAACGACAGTACCGATATAATATCAGTACCGACATAACGACAGTTCCGATATAATGTCAGTACCGATATAATGACAGTACCAACTTAACGACAGTACCGATATAACGACAGTACCAATATAACGACAGTACCTATATAATATCTGTACCGATATAGCGGCAGTACCGATATAATGTCAGTACCGATATAGCGGCAGTACCGATATAATGTCAGTACCGACATAACGACAGTTCCGATATAATATCTGTACCGATATAGCGGCAGTACCGATATAATGTCAGTACCGATATAATGTCAGTTCCGATATAACGACAGTACCGATATAATATCAGTACCGACATAACGACAGTTCCGATATAATGTCAGTACCGATATAATGACAGTACCAACTTAACGACAGTACCGATATAACGACAGTACCAATATAACGACAGTACCTATATAATATCTGTACCGATATAGCGGCAGTACCGATATGTCAGTACCGATATAATGTCAGTTCCGATATAACGAAAGTACCGATATAATATCAGTACCAATATAGCGACAGTACCGATATAACTAAAGTACCGATATCATGTCAGTACCAAAAAAGCGACAGTACTGATATAATGTCAGTACCAATACAGCGACAGTACCGATATAGTGGCAGTACTGATATAATGTTTAGAGAAATATAGCGACAGTCCCGATTTAATGACAGTCCCGATACAGCGATATAATGTCAGAACCGACATAACGACAGTGCTGATATAATGTCAGTACCAATATAGCGACAGTCCCGATATAACGACATTACCGATATAATGTCAGTACCAATATAGCGACGGTACCTGTATCATGACAAAACCGATGGAGCGACAGTACCGATATAACGACAGTACCAATATAATGTCAGTACTGATATAATGTCAGTACCGATATAATGACAGTACCGATTTAATGTCAGTACCAATATAGCGACAGTACCGATATAATGACAGTACCAATATAGCGACAGTACCGATATAATGTCAGTACCAATATAGCGACAGTACCAATATAATGACAGTACCAATATAATGACAGTACCGATATAACGACAGTACTGATATAACGACAGTGCCGATAAAACGACATTACTGATATAACGACAGTACCGATTTAACGACAGTACCGATATAATGACAGTACCGATATAATGACTGTACAGATATAATAACAGTACCTATATAACGACAGTACCGATATAGCGACACTACCGATATGACGACAGTACCGATATAATGACAGCACCGATATAACGACAGTACCGATAGAGCGACAGTACCGATATAGTGACAGCACCGATATAACGACCATACCGATATGACGACAGTACCGATGTAAAGAAAGCACCGATATAGCGACAGTACCGATATAGTGGCAGTACTGATATAATGTTATTGTTAATAACAATATAGCAACAGTCCCGATTTAATGACAGTACCGATATAGCGACAGTACCGATATCATGTCAGAAGTGACATAACGACAGTCCCGCTATAATGTCAGTACCAATATAGCAACAGTACCGGTATAACGACAGTACGGATATAATGTCAGTACCGATAATGTCAGTTCCAATATAGGGACAGTAGCGATATAATGTCAGTACCGATATGTGGACAACCAATATAATGTCAGTACCAAAATAGCAACAGTTGATATAAAGACAGAACCGATATAACGACAGTACCGATATAACGACAGTACAAATATAATGACAGTACCGATATAACGACAGTACTGATATAACGACAGTGCCGATAAAACGACATTACTGATATAACGACAGTACCGATATAATGACAGTACCGATATAACGACTGTACAGATATAATAACAGTACCGATATAATGTCACGACCGATATGACGACCATACCGATATAATGACGGCATCGATAGACCGACAGCACCGATATAGCAACAGTACCGATATATTGTCAGTACCGATATGATAACAGTACCAATATAATGTCAGTACTGATATAATGACAGTACCGCTATAATGTCAGTACCGATATAATGTCAGTACCGATATATCGACAGTACCGACATAATGTCAGGAGCAATGTAATGACAGTACCGATATAACGACAGAACTGATATAACGTCAGTACCAATATAACGACAGTACCAATATAGCGACATTACCGATATAATGTCAGTACCAATATAACGACAGGACCAATATAGCGACAGTACCGATATAACGACAGTACCAATATAGCGACAGTACCGATATAATGTCAGTACCGATTTAATGTCAGGAGCAATATAATGACAGTACCGATATAACGACAGAACTGATATAACGTCAGTACCAATATAACGACAGTACCAATATAGCGACATTACCGATATAATGTCAGTACCAATATAACGACAGGACCAATATAGCGACAGTACCGATATAACGACAGTACCAATATAGCGACAGTACCGATATAATGTCAGTACCAATATAACGACAGGACCGAAATAACGACAGTGCCGATATAATGACAGTACGGATATAACGTCAGTACCGACATAATGACAGTACCGACATAATGACAGTACCGATATATTTACAGTACCGATATAATGACAGTACCGATATAATGTCAGCACCGTTATAGCGACAGTCCCGATATAATGTCAGTACCGATATAATGACAGTACCGACATAATGACAGTACCGATATAATGACAGTACCAATATAATGTCAGTACCGATAAAATGACAGTACTGATATAATGTCAGCACCGATATAATTTCAGTACCGCTATTATGACAATACCGATGTAACGACAGAACTGATATAATGACAGTACCGATATAATATCATTACCGATATAATGTCAGTACCGATGTAATGTCAGTGCCAATATAGCGACAGTACCGATATAATGACAGTACCGATATAATGACAGTACCGATATATTGTCTGTACCGATAAAGCAACAGTACTGATATAATGACAGGGCCGATATAACGACAGTACCGATATAATGTCAGTACCGATATAACAACAATGCCGATATAACAACAGTACCGATATAGCGATAGTACGGAGATAATGTCAGTACCAATATAATGACAGTACCGATACAATGACAGTACGGATATAACGTCAGTACCGATATAGCGATAGTACCGATATAATGTCAGTACCGACATAATGACAGTACCGACATAATGACAGTACCGATATATTTACAGTACCGATATAATGACAGTACCGATATAGCGACAGTACTGATATAATGACAGGACCGATATGACGACAGAACCGATATAGCGATAGTACGGATATAATGTCAGTTCCAATATAACGACAGAACCGATATAATGTCAGTACCGATAAAATGACAGTACTGCTTTAATGACAGTACCGATATAATGACAGTGCGGATATAATGTCAGCACCGATATAATTTCAGTACCGCTATTATGACAATACCGATGTAACGACAGAACTGAAATAATGACAGTACCGATATAATGACAGTAACGATACAATGTCAGTACCGATGTAATGTCAGTACCAATATCGCGACAGTACCGATATAATGACAGTACCAATATAATGACAGTACCGATATAATATCATTTCCGATATAATGACAATACCAATATAATGACAGTACCGATATAATGAAAGTACCGATATAATGTCTGTACCGATATAGCGACAGTACCGATATGATGACAGGACCGATATAACGACAGTAACGATATAATGTCAGTACCGATATAGTGACAGTGCTGATATAATGACAGTCATGATATAATGACAGTACGGAGATAATGTCAGTCCCGATATAGAGACAGTACCGATATAATGTCAGTACCAATATAACAACAGTACCGAAATAACGACATTACCAATATAATGACAGTACCAATATAATGTCAGTACCGATATAATTTCAGTATCAATATAACGACAGTCCCGATATAACGACAGTACCGAAATAACGAAAGTACCAATATAACGACAGTACCGATATAACGACAGTACCTATGTAATGACAGTACCGAGATAAAGACAGTACCGATATAATGTCAGTACCGATAAAATGACAGTACCGATATAATGACAGTACCGATATATTGTCAGCATCGATATAACTACATTACCGATATAACAACAGGACCGATATAATATCAGTCCGATATAATGACAGTACCGATATAATGTCAGTACCAATCTAACCGACAGTACCGATATAATGACAGTTCCAATATAGCGACAGTATCGATATAATGTCAGTACCAATATAACGACAGTACTGAAATAACGACAGTACCAATGTAAAGACAGTACCGATATAACGACAGTACTGATAAAATGACAGTACCGATATAATCTCAGTACCAAGATAGCGACAGTACCGATATAACGACAGTACCGATATAATCTCAGTACCAAGATAGCGACAGTACCGATATAACGACAGTACCGATATAGTGTCAGTACCAAGATAACGACAGTACCGATATGACAGTAATGTTATGATCAGTATACCAATATAGCGACAGTACCGATATAACAACAGTACAGATATAATGACAGTACCGATATAATCTCAGTACCAATATAGCGAAAGTATCGATATAACGACAGAACCGATATAATGTCAGCAGCAACATAGCAACAGTACCAATATAATGTTAGGACCAATGTAATGACAGTTCCGATATAACGACAATACCGATATAATGACAATACCGATATAATGACAGTGCCAATATAACGACGGTACCGATATATTGCCAGTACCGATATAATGACAGTACCGATATAACGACAGTACCGATATAATGACAGTACCGATATAATGTCTGTACCAATAAAGCGACAGTACTGATATAATGACAGGGCCGATATAACGACAGTACCGATATAATGTCAGTACCGATATAACGACAGTGCCGATGTAACAACAGTACCGATATAGCGATAGTACGGATATAATGTCAGTACCAATATAATGACAGTACCGATATAATGACAGTACGGATATAACGTCAGTACCGATATAGCGATAGTACCGATATAATGTCAGTACCGACATAATGACAGTACCGATATATTTACAGAACCGATATAATGACAGTACCGATATAGCGACAGTACTGATATAATGACAGGACCGATATAATCTCAGTACCAATATAGCGAAAGTATCGATATAACGACAGAACCGATATAATGTCAGCAGCAACATAGCAACAGTACCAATATAATGTCAGGACCAATGTAATGACAGTTCCGATATAACGACAATACCGATATAATGACAATACCGATATAATGACAGTGCCAACATAACGACAGTACCGATATATTGCCAGTACCGATATAATGACAGTACCGATATAACGACAGTACCGATATAATGACAGTACCGATATAATGTCTGTACCAATAAAGCGACAGTACTGATATAATGACAGGGCCGATATAACGACAGTACCGATATAATGTCAGTACCGATATAACAACAGTGCCGATGTAACAACAGTACCGATATAGCGATAGTACGGATATAATGTCAGTACCAATATAATGACAGTACCGATATAATGACAGTACGGATATAACGTCAGTACCGATATAGCGATAGTACCGATATAATGTCAGTACCGACATAATGACAGTACCGATATATTTACAGAACCGATATAATGACAGTACCGATATAGCGACAGTACTGATATAATGACAGGACCGATATAACGACAGTACCGATATAGCGATAGTACGGATATAATGTCAGTACCAATATAATGACAGTACCGATATAATGACAGTACCGATATAATGACAGTACGGATATAACGTCAGTACCGATATAGCGATAGTACCGATATAATGTCAGTACCGACATAATGACAGTACCGACATAATGACAGTACCGATATATTTACAGTACCGATATAATGACAGTACCCATATAATGACAGTACGGGTATAATGTCAGTACCGATATAGCGACAGTAACGATATAATGTCAGTACCGATATAATGACAGTACCGATATAATGTCTGTACCAATAAAGCGACAGTACTGATATAATGACAGGGCCGATATAACGACAGTACCGATATAATGTCAGTACCGATATAACAACAGTGCCGATATAACAACAGTACCGATATAGCGATAGTACGGATATAATGTCAGTACAAATATAATGACAGTACCGATATAATGACAGTACGGATATAACGTCAGTACCGATATAGCGATAGTACCGATATAATGTCAGTACCGACATAATGACAGTACCGATATATTTACAGAACCGATATAATGACAGTACCGATATAGCGACAGTACTGATATAATGACAGGACCGATATAACGACAGTACCGATATAGCGATAGTACGGATATAATGTCAGTACCAATATAATGACAGTACCGATATAATGACAGTACCAATACAATGACAGTACGGATATAACGTCAGTACCGATATAGCGATAGTACCGATATAATGTCAGTACCGACATAATGACAGTACCGATATATTTACAGTACCGATATAATGACAGTACCGATATAATGACAGTACGGATATAATGTCAGTACCGATATAGCGACAGTAACGATATAATGTCAGTACCGATATAATGACAGTACCAATATAACGACAGAACCGATATAATGTCAGTACCGATAAAATGACAGTACTGCTTTAATGACAGTACCGATATAATGACAGTACGGATATAATGTCAGCACCGATATAATTTCAGAACCGCTATTATGACAATACCGATGTAACGACAGAACTGAAATAATGACAGTACCGATATAATGACAGTAACGATATAATGTCAGTACCGATGTAATGTCAGTACCAATATAGCGACAGTACCGATATAATGACAGTACCGATATAATGACAGTACAGATATAATATCATTACCGATATAATGACAGTACCGATATAATGTCTGTACCGATATTGCGACAGTACCGATATAATGACAGGACCGATATAATGACAGTACGGAGATAATGTCAGTCCAGATATAGAGACAGTACCGATATAATGTATGTACCAATATAACGACAGTACCGAAATAACGACATTACCAATATAATGAGAGTACCAATATAATGTCAGTACCGATATAATTTCAGTATCAATATAACGACAGTCCCGATATAACGACAGTACCGAAATAACGACAGTACCAATATAACGACAGTACCGATATAACGACAGTACCTATGTAATGACAGTACCGATATAAAGACAGTAGCGATATAATGTCAGTACCGATAAAATGACAGTACCGATATAATGACAGTACCGATATATTGTCAGCATCGATATAACTACATTACCGATATAACAACAGTACCGATATATCAGTCCGATATAATGACAGTACCGATATAATGACAGTAACGATATAATATCAGCACCTATATAATGACAGTACTGATATAATGTCAGTACCAATCTAACCGACAGTACCGATATAATGACAGTTCCAATATAGCGACAGTATCGATATAATGTCAGTACCAATATAACGACAGTACCGAAATAACGACAGTACCGACATAATGTCAGTACCAAGATAGCGACAGTACCGATATAACGACAGTACCGATATAGTGTCAGGACCAAGATAACGACAGTACCGATATGACAGTAATGTTATGATCACTATACCAATATAGCGACAGTACCGATATAACAACAGTACAGATATAATGACAGTACCGATATAATCTCAGTACCAATATAGCGACAGTATCGATATAACGACAGAACCGATATAATGTCAGCAGCAACATAGCAACAGTACCAATATAATGTCAGGACCAATGTAACGACAGTTCCGATATAACGACAATACCGATATAATGACAATACCGATATAACGACAATACCGATATAACGACAATACCGATATAATGACAATACCGATATAATGACAGTGCCAATATAAAGACAGTACCGATATATTGCCAGTACCGATATAATGACAGTACCGATATAACGACTGTACCGATATAATGTCAGTACCGATATTGCGACAGTACCGATATAATGTCAGTACCGATATTGCGACAGTACCGATATAACGACAGTACCGATAAAATGACAGTACCGATATAATCTCAGTACTAATATAGCAACAGTACCGACATAACGACAGTACCGATATAATGTCAGTACCAAGATAGCGACAGTACCGATATAATGACACTACCGATATAGTGTCAGGACCAAGATAACGACAGTACCGATATGACAGTAATGTTATGATCAGTATACCAATATAGCGACAGTACCGATATAACAACAGTACAGATATAATGACAGTACCGATATAATCTCAGTACCAAGATAGCGACAGTATCGATATAACGACAGTACCGATATAATGTCAGGACCAAGATAACGACAGTACCGATATGACAGTAATGTTATGATCAGTATACCAATATAGCGACAGTACCGATATAACAACAGTACAGATATAATGACAGTACCGATATAATCTCAGTACCAATATAGCGACAGTATCGATATAACGACAGTACCGATATAATGTCAGCAGCAACATAGCAACAGTACCAATATAATGTCAGGACCAATGTAACGACAGTTCCGATATAACGACAATACCGATATAATGACAGTGCCAATATAACGACAGTACCGATATAACGACTGTACCGATATAACGACAGTACCGATATAATGACAGTGCCAATATAACGACAATACCGATATAACGACTATACCGATATAACGACATTACCGCTATAATGTCAGTATGGATATAATGGCAGTACCGATATAATGACAGCACCGATATAATGTCAGGAGCAATATAATGACAGTACCGATATAATGTCAGTACCGATATGATGACAGTACCAATATAATGACAGTACCGAAATAATGTCAGTGCCGATATAACAACAGTACCGATATAATGTCAATGCCGATATAACAACAATGCCGATATAATGTCAGTACCGATATAATGACAGTACCGATATCATGTCAGTACGGATATAACGACAGCAGCGATATAATGTCAGCACCGATATAGCGACAGTACTGACATAATGTCAGGAGCAATATAAGGACAGTACCGATATAATGTCAGTACCGATATGACGACAGTACCGATATAATGACAGTACCGATTTAATGTCAGGATCAATATAATGACAGTACCGATATAACGACAGTACTGATATAATGACAGTACCGATATAACGACAGTACTGATATAATGTCAGTACCGATATAACGACAGTACCGATATAATGATAGTACCAATATAACGTCAGTACCAATATAACGACAGTACCAATATGGCGACAGTACCGATATAACGACAGTACCAATATGGCGACAGTACCGATATAATGTCAGTACCAATATAACGACAGGACCGAAATAACGACAGTACCAATATAATGTCAGTACCGATATAACAACAGTGCCAATATAGCGACAGGACCGATATAATGTCAGCACCGATATAACAACAGTGCCGATATAACAACAATACCGATATAGCGACAGTACGGATATAATGTCAGGACCAATATAATAACAGCACCGATATAATGACAGTGCCGATATAATGACAGTACGGATTTAACGTCAGTACCGATATAGCAACAGTACCGATATAATGTCAGTACCGACATAATGACAGTACCGACATAATGACAGTACCGATATATTTACAGTACCGATATAATAACAGCACCGATATAATGACAGTGCCGATATAATGACAGTACGGATATAACGTCAGTACCGATATAGCAACAGTACCGATATAATGTCAGTACCGATATAATGACAGTACCGACATAATGACAGTACCGATATAGCGACAGTCCCGATATAATGACAGTACGGATATAATGTCAGCACCAATATAATTTCAGCACCGCGATTATGACAATACCGATGTAACGACAGAACTGATATAATGACAGTACCGATATAATGACAGTACCGATATAATGTCTGTACCGATATAGCGACAGTACTGATATAATGACAGGACCGATATAACGACAGTACCAATATAATGTCAGTACCGATATAACAACAGTGCCGATATAACAACAGTACCGATATAGCGATCGTACGGATATAATGTCAGTCCCAATATAATGACAGTATCGACATAATGACAGTACTGATATATTTACAGTACCGATATAATGACAGTACCGATATAATGACAGTACGGATATAGCGACAGTCCCGATATAATATCAGTACCGATATAATGACAGTACCGACATAATGACAGTACCGCTATTATGACAATACCGATGTAACGACAGAACTGAAATAATGACAGTACCGATATAATGTCAGTACCAATATAGCGACAGTACCGATATAATGACAGTACTGATATAATGACAGTACCGATATAATGTCTGTACCGATATAGCGACAGTACCGATATAATGACAGGACCGATATAACGACAGTACCGATATAATGTCAGTACCGATATAGCGACAGTACCGATATAATGACAATACCGATATAATGACATAACCTATATAATATCAGCACCAATATAACGACAGTAACGAAATAACGACAGGAGCAATATAACGACAGTACCATAAGAACATAAGAACATAGAATTATGAACAGGAGTAGGCCATCCAACCCCTCGAGCCTGCTCCGCCATTCAACAAGATCATGGCTGATCTGGACGTGGACTCAGTTCCACTTACCCGCCCGCTCCCCGTAACCTTTAATTCCCTTATTGGTTAAAAATCTATCTATCTGTGATTTGAATACATTCAATGAGCTCGCCTCAACTGCTTCCTTGGGCAGGGAATTCCACAGATTCACAACCCTCTGGGAGAAGAAATTCCTTCTCAACTCGGTTTTAAATTGGCTCCCCCGTATTTTGAGGCTGTGCCCCCTAGTTCCCCCGATATAACGACAGTACCAATTTAGCGACAGTACCGAAATAACGACATTACCAATATAATGACAGTACCAATATAGCGACAGTACCGATATAATGTCAGTACCAATATAACGACATTACCAATATAATGACAGTACCAATATAACGACAGTACCGAAATAACGACAGTACCAATATAGCGACAGTACCGATATAATGTCAGTACCAATATAACGACTGGACCGAAATAACGACAGTACCAATATAACGACAGTCCCGATATAATGTCAGTACCGATATAACAACAGTGCCGATATAACAACAATACCGATATAGCGACAGTACGGATATAATGTCAGTACCAATATAATGACAGTACCGATATAATGACAGTGCCGATATAATGACAGTACGGATTTAACATCAGTACCGATATAGCAACAGTACCGATATAATGTCAGTACCGACATAATGACAGTACCGACATAATGACAGTACCGATATAGCGACAGTCCCGATATAATGTCAGTACCGATATATTTACAGTACCGATATAATAACAGCGCCGATATAATGACAGTATGGATATAACGTCAGTACCGATATAGCAACAGTGCCGATATAATGTCAGCACCGATATAATGACAGTACCGACATAATGACAGTACCGATATAGCGACAGTCCCGATATAATGTCAGTACCGATATATTTACAGTACCGCTATAATAACAGCACCGATATAATGTCAGTACCGATATAGTGACAGTGCTGATATAATAACAGTCACGATATATTGACAGTACGGAGATAATGTCAGTCCCGATATAGCGACAGTACCGATATAATGACAGTACCGATGTAATATCAGTACCAATATATCGACAGTACCGATATAATGAAAATACCGATATAATGACATAACCTATCTAATATCAGTACCAATATAACGACAGTACCGAAATAACGACAGGAGCAATATAACGACAGTACCGAAATAACAACAATACCAATATAACGACAGTACCATAAGAACATAAGAACATAGAATTATGAACAGGAGTAGGCCATCCAACCCCTCGAGCCTGCTCTGCCATTCAACAAGATCATGGCTGATCTGGACGTGGACTCAGTTCCACTTACCCGCCCGCTCCCCGTAACCTTTAATTCCCTTATTGGTTAAAAATCTATCTATCTGTGACTTGAATACATTCAATGAGCTCGCCTCAACTGCTTCCTTGGGCAGGGAATTCCACAGATTCACAACCCTCTGGGAGAAGAAATTCCTTCTCAACTCGGTTTTAAATTGGCTCCCCCGTATTTTGAGGCAGTGCCCCCTAGTGCCCCCGATATAACGACAGTACCAATATAGCGACAGTACCGAAATAATGTCAGTACCAATATAACGACAGTACCGATATAATGTCAGTACCGATATAACGACAATACCGATATAACGACAGTACCTATGGAATGACAGTACCGATATAAAGACAGTACCGATATAATGTCAGGACCGATATAATGACAGTTCCGATATAATGACAGTACCGATATATTGTCAGCATCGATATAACTACATTACCGATATAACAACAGTACCGATATAATATCAGTCCGATATAATGACAGTACCGATATAATGACAGTAACGATATAATATCAGCACCTATATAATGACAGTACTGATATAATGTCAGTACCAATCTAACCGATAGTACCGATAAAATGACAGTACCAATGTAACGACAGTACCGATATAACGACAGTACCGATAAAATGACAGTACCGATATAATCTCAGTACTAATATAGCAACAGTACCGACATAACGACAGTACCGATATAATGTCAGTACCAAGATAGCGACAGTACCGATATAATGTCAGTACCAAGATAGCGACAGTACCGATATGACAGTAATGTTATGATCAGTATACCAATATAGCGACAGTACCGATATAACAACAGTACAGATATAATGACAGTACCGATATAATCTCAGTACCAATATAGCGACAGTATCGATATAACGACAGTACCGATATAATGTCAGCAGCAACATAGCAACAGTACCAATATAATGTCAGGACCAATGTAACGACAGTTCCGATATAACGACAATACCGATATAATGACAATACCGATATAATGACAGTGCCAATATAACGACAGTACCGATATATTGCCAGTACCGATATTGCGACAGTACCGATATAACGACTGTACCGATATAATATCAGTACGGATATAATGGCAGTACCGATATAATGACAGCACCGATATAATGTCAGGAGCAATATAATGACAGTACCGATATAATGTCAGTACCGATATGATGACAGTACCAATATACCGACAGTACCGATATAATGACAGTACCGAAATAATGTCAGTACGGATATAACGACAGCAGCGATATAATGTCAGTACCGATATAATTTCAGTACCGCAATTATGACAATACCGATGTAACGACAGAACTGATATAATGACAGTACCGATATAATGACAGTACCGATATAATGACAGTACGGAGATAATGTCAGTCCCGATATAGCGACAGTACCGATATAATGACAGTACCGATGTAATATCAGTACCAATATATCGACAGTACCGATATAATGAAAATACCGATATAATGACATAACCTATCTAATATCAGTACCAATATAACGACAGTACCGAAATAACGACAGGAGCAATATAACGACAGTACCGAAATAACAACAATACCAATATAACGACAGTACCATAAGAACATAAGAACATAGAATTATGAACAGGAGTAGGCCATCCAACCCCTCGAGCCTGCTCTGCCATTCAACAAGATCATGGCTGATCTGGACGTGGACTCAGTTCCACTTACCCGCCCGCTCCCCGTAACCTTTAATTCCCTTATTGGTTAAAAATCTATCTATCTGTGACTTGAATACATTCAATGAGCTCGCCTCAACTGCTTCCTTGGGCAGGGAATTCCACAGAATCACAACCCTCTGGGAGAAGAAATTCCTTCTCAACTCGGTTTTAAATTGGCTCCCCCGTATTTTGAGGCAGTGCCCCCTAGTGCCCCCGATATAACGACAGTACCAATATAGCGACAGTACCGAAATAATGTCAGTACCAATATAACGACAGTACCGATATAATGTCAGTACCGATATAACGACAATACCGATATAACGACAGTACCTATGGAATGACAGTACCGATATAAAGACAGTACCGATATAATGTCAGGACCGATATAATGACAGTTCCGATATAATGACAGTACCGATATATTGTCAGCATCGATATAACTACATTACCGATATAACAACAGTACCGATATAATATCAGTCCGATATAATGACAGTACCGATATAATGACAGTAACGATATAATATCAGCACCTATATAATGACAGTACTGATATAATGTCAGTACCAATCTAACCGATAGTACCGATAAAATGACAGTACCAATGTAACGACAGTACCGATATAACGACAGTACCGATAAAATGACAGTACCGATATAATCTCAGTACTAATATAGCAACAGTACCGACATAACGACAGTACCGATATAATGTCAGTACCAAGATAGCGACAGTACCGATATAATGTCAGTACCAAGATAGCGACAGTACCGATATGACAGTAATGTTATGATCAGTATACCAATATAGCGACAGTACCGATATAACAACAGTACAGATATAATGACAGTACCGATATAATCTCAGTACCAATATAGCGACAGTATCGATATAACGACAGTACCGATATAATGTCAGCAGCAACATAGCAACAGTACCAATATAATGTCAGGACCAATGTAACGACAGTTCCGATATAACGACAATACCGATATAATGACAATACCGATATAATGACAGTGCCAATATAACGACAGTACCGATATATTGCCAGTACCGATATTGCGACAGTACCGATATAACGACTGTACCGATATAATATCAGTACGGATATAATGGCAGTACCGATATAATGACAGCACCGATATAATGTCAGGAGCAATATAATGACAGTACCGATATAATGTCAGTACCGATATGATGACAGTACCAATATACCGACAGTACCGATATAATGACAGTACCGAAATAATGTCAGTACGGATATAACGACAGCAGCGATATAATGTCAGTACCGATATAATTTCAGTACCGCAATTATGACAATACCGATGTAACGACAGAACTGATATAATGACAGTACCGATATAATGACAGTACCGATATAATGACAGTACGGAGATAATGTCAGTCCCGATATAGCGACAGTACCGATATAATGACAGTACCGATGTAATATCAGTACCAATATATCGACAGTACCGATATAATGAAAATACCGATATAATGACATAACCTATTTAATATCAGTACCAATATAACGACAGTACCGAAATAACGACAGGAGCAATATAACGACAGTACCGAAATAACAACAGTACCAATATAACGACAGTACCATAAGAACATAAGAACATAGAATTATGAACAGGAATAGGCCATCCAACCCCTCGAGCCTGCTCTGCCATTCAACAAGATCATGGCTGATCTGGACGTGGACTCAGTTCCACTTACCCGCCCGCTCCCCGTAACCTTTAATTCCCTTATTGGTTAAAAATCTATCTATCTGTGACTTGAATACATTCAATGAGCTCGCCTCAACTGCTTCCTTGGGCAGAGAATTCCACAGATTCACAACCCTCTGGGAGAAGAAATTCCTTCTCAACTCGGTTTTAAATTGGCTCCCCCGTATTTTGAGGCAGTGCCCCCTAGTGCCCCCGATATAACGACAGTACCAATATAGCGACAGTACCGAAATAATGTCAGTACCAATATAACGACAGTGCCGATATAATGTCAGTACCGATATAACGACAGTACCTATGGAATGACAGTACCGATATATTGTCAGCATCGGTATAACTACATTACCGATATAACAACAGTCCCGATATAATATCAGTCCGATATAATGACAGTACCGATATAACGACAGTAACGATAAAATGACAGTACCGATATAATCTCAGTACTAATATAGCAACAGTACCGACATAACGACAGTACCGATATAATGTCAGTACCAAGATAGCGACAGTACCGATATGACAGTAATGTTATGATCAGTATACCAATATAGCGACAGTACCGATATAGCGACAGTCCCGATATAATGACAGTACCGATATAGAAAACATAGAAACATAGAAACATAGAAAATAGGTGCAGGAGTAGGCCATTCGGCCCTTCTAGCCTGCACCGCCATTCAATGAGTTCATGGCTGAACATTCAACTTCAGTACCCCATTCCTGCTTTCTCGCCATACCCCTTGATCCCCCTAGCAGTAAGGACCTCATCTAACTCCTTTTTGAATATATTTAGTGAATTGGCCTCAACAACTTTCTGTGGTAGAGAATTCCACAGGTTCACCACTCTCTGGGTGAAGAAGTTCCTCCGCATCTCGGTCCTAAATGGCTTACCCCTTATCCTTAGACTGTGACCCCTGGTTCTGGACTTCCCCAACATTGGGAACATTCTTCCTGCATCTAACCTGTCTAACCCCGTCAGAATTTTATATGTTTCTATGAGGTCCCCTCTCATTCTTCTGAACTCCAGTGAATACAAGCCCAGTTGATCCAGTCTTTCTTGATAGGTCAGTCCCGCCATCCCGGGAATCAGTCTGGTGAACCTTCGCTGCACTCCCTCAATAGCAAGAATGTCCTTCCTCAGGTTAGGAGACCAAAACTGTACACAATACTCCAGGTGTGGCCTCACCAATGCCCTGTACAACTGTAGCAACACCTCCCTGCCCCTGTACTCAAATCCCCTTGCTATGAAGGCCAACATGCCATTTGCTTTCTTAACCGCCTGCTGCACCTGCATGCCAACCTTCAATGACTGATGTACCATGACACCCAGGTCTCTTTGCACCTCCCCTTTTCCTAATCTGTCACCATTCAGATAATAGTCTGTCTCTCTGTTTTTACCACCAAAGTGGATAACCTCACATTTATCCACATTATACTTCATCTGCCATGCATTTGCCCACTCACCTAACCTATCCAAGTCGCTCTGCAGCCTCACAGCATCCTCCTCGCAGCTCACACTGCCACCCAACTTAGTGTCATCCGCAAATTTGGAGATACTACATTTAATCCCCTCATCTAAATCATTAATGTACAGTGTAAACAGCTGGGGCCCCAGCACAGAACCTTGCGGTACCCCACTAGTCACTGCCTGCCATTCTGAATAATCTCAGTACCAATATAGCGACAGTATCGATATAACGACAGTACCGATATAATGTCAGCAGCAACATAGCAACAGTACCAATATAATGTCAGGACCAATGTAACGACAGTTCCGATATAACGACAATACCGATATAATGACAATACCGATATAACGACAATACCGATATAACGACAATACCGATATAATGACAATACCGATATAATGACAGTGCCAATATAAAGACAGTACCGATATATTGCCAGTACCGATATAATGACAGTACCGATATAACGACTGTACCGATATAATGTCAGTACCGATATTGCGACAGTACCGATATAATGTCAGTACCGATATTGCGACAGTACCGATATAACGACAGTACCGATAAAATGACAGTACCGATATAATCTCAGTACTAATATAGCAACAGTACCGACATAACGACAGTACCGATATAATGTCAGTACCAAGATAGCGACAGTACCGATATAATGACACTACCGATATAGTGTCAGGACCAAGATAACGACAGTACCGATATGACAGTAATGTTATGATCAGTATACCAATATAGCGACAGTACCGATATAACAACAGTACAGATATAATGACAGTACCGATATAATCTCAGTACCAAGATAGCGACAGTATCGATATAACGACAGTACCGATATAATGTCAGGACCAAGATAACGACAGTACCGATATGACAGTAATGTTATGATCAGTATACCAATATAGCGACAGTACCGATATAACAACAGTACAGATATAATGACAGTACCGATATAATCTCAGTACCAATATAGCGACAGTATCGATATAACGACAGTACCGATATAATGTCAGCAGCAACATAGCAACAGTACCAATATAATGTCAGGACCAATGTAACGACAGTTCCGATATAACGACAATACCGATATAATGACAGTGCCAATATAACGACAGTACCGATATAACGACTGTACCGATATAACGACAGTACCGATATAATGACAGTGCCAATATAACGACAATACCGATATAACGACTATACCGATATAACGACATTACCGCTATAATGTCAGTATGGATATAATGGCAGTACCGATATAATGACAGCACCGATATAATGTCAGGAGCAATATAATGACAGTACCGATATAATGTCAGTACCGATATGATGACAGTACCAATATAATGACAGTACCGAAATAATGTCAGTGCCGATATAACAACAGTACCGATATAATGTCAGTGCCGATATAACAACAATGCCGATATAATGTCAGTACCGATATAATGACAGTACCGATATCATGTCAGTACGGATATAACGACAGCAGCGATATAATGTCAGCACCGATATAGCGACAGTACTGACATAATGTCAGGAGCAATATAAGGACAGTACCGATATAATGTCAGTACCGATATGACGACAGTACCGATATAATGACAGTACCGATTTAATGTCAGGATCAATATAATGACAGTACCGATATAACGACAGTACTGATATAATGACAGTACCGATATAACGACAGTACTGATAAAATGACAGTACCGATATAACGACAGTACCGATATAATGATAGTACCAATATAACGTCAGTACCAATATAACGACAGTACCAATATGGCGACAGTACCGATATAACGACAGTACCAATATGGCGACAGTACCGATATAATGTCAGTACCAATATAACGACAGGACCGAAATAACGACAGTACCAATATAATGTCAGTACCGATATAACAACAGTGCCAATATAGCGACAGGACCGATATAATGTCAGCACCGATATAACAACAGTGCCGATATAACAACAATACCGATATAGCTACAGTACGGATATAATGTCAGGACCAATATAATAACAGCACCGATATAATGACAGTGCCGATATAATGACAGTACGGATTTAACGTCAGTACCGATATAGCAACAGTACCGATATAATGTCAGTACCGACATAATGACAGTACCGACATAATGACAGTACCGATATATTTACAGTACCGATATAATAACAGCACCGATATAATGACAGTGCCGATATAATGACAGTACGGATATAACGTCAGTACCGATATAGCAACAGTACCGATATAATGTCAGTACCGATATAATGACAGTACCGACATAATGACAGTACCGATATAGCGACAGTCCCGATATAATGACAGTACGGATATAATGTCAGCACCAATATAATTTCAGCACCGCGATTATGACAATACCGATGTAACGACAGAACTGATATAATGACAGTACCGATATAATGACAGTACCGATATAATGTCTGTACCGATATAGCGACAGTACTGATATAATGACAGGACCGATATAACGACAGTACCAATATAATGTCAGTACCGATATAACAACAGTGCCGATATAACAACAGTACCGATATAGCGATCGTACGGATATAATGTCAGTCCCAATATAATGACAGTATCGACATAATGACAGTACTGATATATTTACAGTACCGATATAATGACAGTACCGATATAATGACAGTACGGATATAGCGACAGTCCCGATATAATATCAGTACCGATATAATGACAGTACCGACATAATGACAGTACCGCTATTATGACAATACCGATGTAACGACAGAACTGAAATAATGACAGTACCGATATAATGTCAGTACCAATATAGCGACAGTACCGATATAATGACAGTACTGATATAATGACAGTACCGATATAATGTCTGTACCGATATAGCGACAGTACCGATATAATGACAGGACCGATATAACGACAGTACCGATATAATGTCAGTACCGATATAGCGACAGTACCGATATAATGACAATACCGATATAATGACATAACCTATATAATATCAGCACCAATATAACGACAGTAACGAAATAACGACAGGAGCAATATAACGACAGTACCATAAGAACATAAGAACATAGAATTATGAACAGGAGTAGGCCATCCAACCCCTCGAGCCTGCTCCGCCATTCAACAAGATCATGGCTGATCTGGACGTGGACTCAGTTCCACTTACCCGCCCGCTCCCCGTAACCTTTAATTCCCTTATTGGTTAAAAATCTATCTATCTGTGACTTGAATACATTCAATGAGCTCGCCTCAACTGCTTCCTTGGGCAGGGAATTCCACAGATTCACAACCCTCTGGGAGAAGAAATTCCTTCTCAACTCGGTTTTAAATTGGCTCCCCCGTATTTTGAGGCTGTGCCCCCTAGTTCCCCCGATATAACGACAGTACCAATTTAGCGACAGTACCGAAATAACGACATTACCAATATAATGACAGTACCAATATAGCGACAGTACCGATATAATGTCAGTACCAATATAACGACATTACCAATATAATGACAGTACCAATATAACGACAGTACCGAAATAACGACAGTACCAATATAGCGACAGTACCGATATAATGTCAGTACCAATATAACGACTGGACCGAAATAACGACAGTACCAATATAACGACAGTCCCGATATAATGTCAGTACCGATATAACAACAGTGCCGATATAACAACAATACCGATATAGCGACAGTACGGATATAATGTCAGTACCAATATAATGACAGTACCGATATAATGACAGTGCCGATATAATGACAGTACGGATTTAACATCAGTACCGATATAGCAACAGTACCGATATAATGTCAGTACCGACATAATGACAGTACCGACATAATGACAGTACCGATATAGCGACAGTCCCGATATAATGTCAGTACCGATATATTTACAGTACCGATATAATAACAGCGCCGATATAATGACAGTATGGATATAACGTCAGTACCGATATAGCAACAGTGCCGATATAATGTCAGCACCGATATAATGACAGTACCGACATAATGACAGTACCGATATAGCGACAGTCCCGATATAATGTCAGTACCGATATATTTACAGTACCGCTATAATAACAGCACCGATATAATGTCAGTACCGATATAGTGACAGTGCTGATATAATAACAGTCACGATATATTGACAGTACGGAGATAATGTCAGTCCCGATATAGCGACAGTACCGATATAATGACAGTACCGATGTAATATCAGTACCAATATATCGACAGTACCGATATAATGAAAATACCGATATAATGACATAACCTATCTAATATCAGTACCAATATAACGACAGTACCGAAATAACGACAGGAGCAATATAACGACAGTACCGAAATAACAACAATACCAATATAACGACAGTACCATAAGAACATAAGAACATAGAATTATGAACAGGAGTAGGCCATCCAACCCCTCGAGCCTGCTCTGCCATTCAACAAGATCATGGCTGATCTGGACGTGGACTCAGTTCCACTTACCCGCCCGCTCCCCGTAACCTTTAATTCCCTTATTGGTTAAAAATCTATCTATCTGTGACTTGAATACATTCAATGAGCTCGCCTCAACTGCTTCCTTGGGCAGGGAATTCCACAGAATCACAACCCTCTGGGAGAAGAAATTCCTTCTCAACTCGGTTTTAAATTGGCTCCCCCGTATTTTGAGGCAGTGCCCCCTAGTGCCCCCGATATAACGACAGTACCAATATAGCGACAGTACCGAAATAATGTCAGTACCAATATAACGACAGTACCGATATAATGTCAGTACCGATATAACGACAGTACCGATATAACGACAGTACCTATGGAATGACAGTACCGATATAAAGACAGTACCGATATAATGTCAGGACCGATATAATGACAGTTCCGATATAATGACAGTACCGATATATTGTCAGCATCGATATAACTACATTACCGATATAACAACAGTACCGATATAATATCAGTCCGATATAATGACAGTACCGATATAATGACAGTAACGATATAATATCAGCACCTATATAATGACAGTACTGATATAATGTCAGTACCAATCTAACCGATAGTACCGATAAAATGACAGTACCAATGTAACGACAGTACCGATATAACGACAGTACCGATAAAATGACAGTACCGATATAATCTCAGTACTAATATAGCAACAGTACCGACATAACGACAGTACCGATATAATGTCAGTACCAAGATAGCGACAGTACCGATATAATGTCAGTACCAAGATAGCGACAGTACCGATATGACAGTAATGTTATGATCAGTATACCAATATAGCGACAGTACCGATATAACAACAGTACAGATATAATGACAGTACCGATATAATCTCAGTACCAATATAGCGACAGTATCGATATAACGACAGTACCGATATAATGTCAGCAGCAACATAGCAACAGTACCAATATAATGTCAGGACCAATGTAACGACAGTTCCGATATAACGACAATACCGATATAATGACAATACCGATATAATGACAGTGCCAATATAACGACAGTACCGATATATTGCCAGTACCGATATTGCGACAGTACCGATATAACGACTGTACCGATATAATATCAGTACGGATATAATGGCAGTACCGATATAATGACAGCACCGATATAATGTCAGGAGCAATATAATGACAGTACCGATATAATGTCAGTACCGATATGATGACAGTACCAATATACCGACAGTACCGATATAATGACAGTACCGAAATAATGTCAGTACGGATATAACGACAGCAGCGATATAATGTCAGTACCGATATAATTTCAGTACCGCAATTATGACAATACCGATGTAACGACAGAACCGATATAATGACAGTACCGAAATAATGTCAGTACGGATATAACGACAGCAGCGATATAATGTCAGTACCGATATAATTTCAGTACCGCAATTATGACAATACCGATGTAATGACAGTACCGATATAATGACAGTACCGATATAATGACAGTACGGAGATAATGTCAGTCCCGATATAGCGACAGTACCGATATAATGACAGTACCGATGTAATATCAGTACCAATATATCGACAGTACCGATATAATGAAAATACCGATATAATGACATAACCTATCTAATATCAGTACCAATATAACGACAGTACCGAAATAACGACAGGAGCAATATAACGACAGTACCGAAATAACAACAATACCAATATAACGACAGTACCATAAGAACATAAGAACATAGAATTATGAACAGGAGTAGGCCATCCAACCCCTCGAGCCTGCTCTGCCATTCAACAAGATCATGGCTGATCTGGACGTGGACTCAGTTCCACTTACCCGCCCGCTCCCCGTAACCTTTAATTCCCTTATTGGTTAAAAATCTATCTATCTGTGACTTGAATACATTCAATGAGCTCGCCTCAACTGCTTCCTTGGGCAGGGAATTCCACAGAATCACAACCCTCTGGGAGAAGAAATTCCTTCTCAACTCGGTTTTAAATTGGCTCCCCCGTATTTTGAGGCAGTGCCCCCTAGTGCCCCCGATATAACGACAGTACCAATATAGCGACAGTACCGAAATAATGTCAGTACCAATATAACGACAGTACCGATATAATGTCAGTACCGATATAACGACAATACCGATATAACGACAGTACCTATGGAATGACAGTACTGATATAAAGACAGTACCGATATAATGTCAGGACCGATATAATGACAGTTCCGATATAATGACAGTACCGATATATTGTCAGCATCGATATAACTACATTACCGATATAACAACAGTACCGATATAATATCAGTCCGATATAATGACAGTACCGATATAATGACAGTAACGATATAATATCAGCACCTATATAATGACAGTACTGATATAATGTCAGTACCAATCTAACCGATAGTACCGATAAAATGACAGTACCAATGTAACGACAGTACCGATATAACGACAGTACCGATAAAATGACAGTACCGATATAATCTCAGTACTAATATAGCAACAGTACCGACATAACGACAGTACCGATATAATGTCAGTACCAAGATAGCGACAGTACCGATATAATGTCAGTACCAAGATAGCGACAGTACCGATATGACAGTAATGTTATGATCAGTATACCAATATAGCGACAGTACCGATATAACAACAGTACAGATATAATGACAGTACCGATATAATCTCAGTACCAATATAGCGACAGTATCGATATAACGACAGTACCGATATAATGTCAGCAGCAACATAGCAACAGTACCAATATAATGTCAGGACCAATGTAACGACAGTTCCGATATAACGACAATACCGATATAATGACAATACCGATATAATGACAGTGCCAATATAACGACAGTACCGATATATTGCCAGTACCGATATTGCGACAGTACCGATATAACGACTGTACCGATATAATATCAGTACGGATATAATGGCAGTACCGATATAATGACAGCACCGATATAATGTCAGGAGCAATATAATGACAGTACCGATATAATGTCAGTACCGATATGATGACAGTACCAATATACCGACAGTACCGATATAATGACAGTACCGAAATAATGTCAGTACGGATATAACGACAGCAGCGATATAATGTCAGTACCGATATAATTTCAGTACCGCAATTATGACAATACCGATGTAACGACAGAACTGATATAATGACAGTACCGATATAATGACAGTACCGATATAATGACAGTACGGAGATAATGTCAGTCCCGATATAGCGACAGTACCGATATAATGACAGTACCGATGTAATATCAGTACCAATATATCGACAGTACCGATATAATGAAAATACCGATATAATGACATAACCTATTTAATATCAGTACCAATATAACGACAGTACCGAAATAACGACAGGAGCAATATAACGACAGTACCGAAATAACAACAGTACCAATATAACGACAGTACCATAAGAACATAAGAACATAGAATTATGAACAGGAATAGGCCATCCAACCCCTCGAGCCTGCTCTGCCATTCAACAAGATCATGGCTGATCTGGACGTGGACTCAGTTCCACTTACCCGCCCGCTCCCCGTAACCTTTAATTCCCTTATTGGTTAAAAATCTATCTATCTGTGACTTGAATACATTCAATGAGCTCGCCTCAACTGCTTCCTTGGGCAGAGAATTCCACAGATTCACAACCCTCTGGGAGAAGAAATTCCTTCTCAACTCGGTTTTAAATTGGCTCCCCCGTATTTTGAGGCAGTGCCCCCTAGTGCCCCCGATATAACGACAGTACCAATATAGCGACAGTACCGAAATAATGTCAGTACCAATATAACGACAGTGCCGATATAATGTCAGTACCGATATAACGACAGTACCTATGGAATGACAGTACCGATATAAAGACAGTACCGATATAATGTCAGGACTGATATAATGACAGTTCCGATATAATGACAGTACCGATATATTGTCAGCATCGGTATAACTACATTACCGATATAACAACAGTCCCGATATAATATCAGTCCGATATAATGACAGTACCGATATAACGACAGTACCGATAAAATGACAGTACCGATATAATCTCAGTACTAATATAGCAACAGTACCGACATAACGACAGTACCGATATAATGTCAGTACCAAGATAGCGACAGTACCGATATGACAGTAATGTTATGATCAGTATACCAATATAGCGACAGTACCGATATAGCGACAGTCCCGATATAATGACAGTACCGATATAGAAAACATAGAAACATAGAAACATAGAAAATAGGTGCAGGAGTAGGCCATTCGGCCCTTCTAGCCTGCACCGCCATTCAATGAGTTCATGGCTGAACATTCAACTTCAGTACCCCATTCCTGCTTTCTCGCCATACCCCTTGATCCCCCTAGCAGTAAGGACCTCATCTAACTCCTTTTTGAATATATTTAGTGAATTGGCCTCAACAACTTTCTGTGGTAGAGAATTCCACAGGTTCACCACTCTCTGGGTGAAGAAGTTCCTCCGCATCTCGGTCCTAAATGGCTTACCCCTTATCCTTAGACTGTGACCCCTGGTTCTGGACTTCCCCAACATTGGGAACATTCTTCCTGCATCTAACCTGTCTAACCCCGTCAGAATTTTATATGTTTCTATGAGGTCCCCTCTCATTCTTCTGAACTCCAGTGAATACAAGCCCAGTTGATCCAGTCTTTCTTGATAGGTCAGTCCCGCCATCCCGGGAATCAGTCTGGTGAACCTTCGCTGCACTCCCTCAATAGCAAGAATGTCCTTCCTCAGGTTAGGAGACCAAAACTGTACACAATACTCCAGGTGTGGCCTCACCAATGCCCTGTACAACTGTAGCAACACCTCCCTGCCCCTGTACTCAAATCCCCTTGCTATGAAGGCCAACATGCCATTTGCTTTCTTAACCGCCTGCTGCACCTGCATGCCAACCTTCAATGACTGATGTACCATGACACCCAGGTCTCTTTGCACCTCCCCTTTTCCTAATCTGTCACCATTCAGATAATAGTCTGTCTCTCTGTTTTTACCACCAAAGTGGATAACCTCACATTTATCCACATTATACTTCATCTGCCATGCATTTGCCCACTCACCTAACCTATCCAAGTCGCTCTGCAGCCTCACAGCATCCTCCTCGCAGCTCACACTGCCACCCAACTTAGTGTCATCCGCAAATTTGGAGATACTACATTTAATCCCCTCATCTAAATCATTAATGTACAGTGTAAACAGCTGGGGCCCCAGCACAGAACCTTGCGGTACCCCACTAGTCACTGCCTGCCATTCTGAATAATCTCAGTACCAATATAGCGACAGTATCGATATAACGACAGTACCGATATAATGTCAGCAGCAACATAGCAACAGTACCAATATAATGTCAGGACCAATGTAACGACAGTTCCAATATAACGACAATACCGATATAATGACAATACCGATATAATGACAGTGCCAATATAACGACAGTACCGATATATTGCCAGTACCGATATTGCGACAGTACTGATATAACGACTGTACCGATATAATATCAGTACGGATATAATGGCAGTACCGATATAACGACAGCACCGATATAATGTCAGGAGCAATATAATGACAGTACCGATATAATGTCAGTACCGATATGATGACAGTACCAATATACCGACAGTACCGATATAATGACAGTACCTATGTAATGACAGTACCGATGTAATGTCAGTACCAATATAGCGACAGTACCAATGTAATGTCAGTACCGATATAATGTCAGTACCGATATAACGACAGTACCGATATAGCAACAGTACCGATATAATGTCAGTACCAATATAACGACATTACCAATATAATAACAGTACCAATATAATGACAGTACCAATATAATGTCAGTACCAATATAATGTCAGTACCGATATAATTTCAGTACCGATATAATTTCAGTATCAATATAACGACAGTCCCGATATAACGACAGTACCGAAATAACGACAGTACCAATATAACGACAGTACCTATGTAATGACAGTACCGATATAAAGACAGTACCGATATAATGTCAGTACCGATATAATGACAGTTCCGATATAATGACAGTACAGATATAATGTCAGTACCGATATAATGACAGTTCCGATATAATGTCAGTACCGATATAACGACAGTACCTATGGAATGACAGTACCGATATAAAGACAGTACCGATATAATGTCAGGACCGATATAATGACAGTTCCGATATAATGACAGTACCGATATATTGTCAGCATCGGTATAACTACATTACCGATATAACAACAGTGCCGATATAATATCAGTCCGATATAACGACAGTACTTGTATAATGACAGTACCAATATAAGGAGAGTAGCGATATAACAACAGTACCAATATAGCGACAGCACCAATATAATATCAGTATAGATATAACGACAGTACCGACATAATGACAGTACCAATATAACGACAGTACCGATATAGCGACAGTACCGATATAACAACATTACCAATATAATGACAGTCCCGATATAATATCAGTACCGATATAAAGACAGTACCAATATAATATCAGTAACGATACAATCACAGCACCGATATAATGTCAGTACCAATATGACAACAGTACCGATATAATCACAGTACCAATATAATGACAGTGCCGATATAATGTCTTTACTGATTTAATATCAGTACCGATACAATGACAGTACCGATATAATGTCAGTACCGATATAATATCTGTACCTATATAATGACAGTACCGATATAATATCAGTACCTTTTTAATGACAGTACAGATATAATATCAGTACCAATATAACGACAGTACCGATATAGCGACAAGACCGATATAATGACAGTACCGATATAACAGTACCGATATCATGACAGTACCGATATAATATCAGTACTGATATAATTACAGTACCGATATAATGTCAGTACCGATATCATATCAGTAACGATATAATGACAGTACCGATACAATGTCAGTACCGATATAATATCAGTACCGATATAATGACTGTACCGGTATAATGTCAGTACCGATATAATATCAGTACCGATATAATGACAGTACCGATATAATGTCAGTACCGATATAATCACAGTATCGATATAATGTCAGTACCAATATAATGAATGCACCGATATAATGGCAGTACCGATACAATATCAGTACTGATATAACGACAGTACCGACATAATATCAGTACCGAAATAACGACAGCACAGATATAATGGCATTGCCGATATAATGTCAGTTTCAATATATCGAGAGTACCGATATAACGACAGTACCGATATAATAACAGTACCGATATAATGACAGTACCAATATAAAGCCAGTACCAATATAATGTCAGTACCGATATAACGACAGTACGGATATAACGACAGTACCGATATAACGACAGTAATGATAAAACGACAGTACCGATATAACGACAGTACCAATATAATGTCAGTACCGATATAATGTCAGTACCGATATAATATCAGTACCTATATAATGACAGTACCGATATAATGTCAGTACCGATATAATATCAGTTCCTATATAATATCAGTACCTATATAATGACAGTACTGATATTATATCAGTACCTCTATAATGACAGTACCGATATAGTGTCAGTACCGATATAATAGTACCTATATAATGACAGTACCGATATAATATCAGTACCTATATAATGACAGTACCGATATAATATCAGTATCTATATAATACCAGTACCGATATAATGTCAGTACCGATATAATATCAATATCTATATAATACCAGTACCGATACAATATCAGTACCTATATAATGACAGTACCGATATAATGTCATTACCGATATAATATCAGTACCGATATAATGACAGTACCGATATTATATCAGTACCGATATAATGACAGTACCGATATAATCACAGTAGCGATATAATGTCAGTACCGATATGGCGACAGTACCGATATAATCACAGTAGCGATATAATGTCAGTACCGATATGGCGACAGTACCGATATGTCAGTACAGAAATAATGTCAGTACCGATATAATGTCAGTACCAATGTGGCGACAGGGCAGCTATAATATCTGTTCCAATATAACGAAAGTACCGACATAATATCAGTTCCGATATAATGACAGTACCGATATAATGACAGTACCGATAAAATATCAGTCCCGATATAGCGACAAGACCGATATAATGACAGTACCGATATAACAGTACCGATATCATGACAGTACCGATATAATATCAGTACTGATATAATTACAGTACCGATATAATGTCAGTACCGATATCATATCAGTAACGATATAATGACAGTACCGATACAATGTCAGTACCGATATAATATCAGTACCGATATAATGACAGTACCGATATAATGTCAGTACCGATATAATCACAGTATCGATATAATGTCAGTACCAATATAACAACAGTATCGATATAATGACAGTACCAATATAATGAATGTACCGATATAATGGCAGTACCGATACAATATCAGTACTGATATAACAACAGTACCGACATAATATCAGTACCGAAATAACGACAGCACAGATATAATGGCATTACCGATATAATGTCAGTTTCAATATATCGAGAGTACCGATATAACGACAGTACCGATATAATAACAGTACCGATATAATGACAGTACCAATATAAAGCCAGTACCGATATAATGTCAGTACCAATATAACGACAGTACGGATATAACGACAGTACCAATATGATAACAGTACTGATATAACGACAGTAATGATAAAACGACAGTACCGATATAAGGACAGTACCAATGTAACGTCAGTACGGATATAACGACAGTACCGATATGATAACAGTACTGATATAATGTCAGTACCGATATAATATCAGTACCTATATAATGACAGTACCGATATAATGTCAGTATCGATATAATGTCAGTACCGATATAATATCAGTACCTATATAATGACAGTACCGATATAATGTCAGTACCGATATAATAGTACCTATATAATGACAGTACCGATATAATATCAGTACCGATATAAAGACAGTACCAATATAATATCAGTAACGATATAATCACAGTACCGATATAATGTCAGTACCAATATGACAACAGTACCGATATAATCACAGTACCAATATAATGACAGTACCGATATAATGTCAGTACCGATATAATATCTGTACCTATATAATGACAGTACCGATATAATATCAGTACCTTTTTAATGACAGTACAGATATAATATCAGTACCAATATAACGACAGTACCGATATAGCGACAAGACCGATATAATGACAGTACCGATATAACAGTACCGATATCATGACAGTACCGATATAATATCAGTACTGATATAATTACAGTACCGATATAATGTCAGTACCGATATCATATCAGTCACGATATAATGACAGTACCGATACAATGTCAGTACCGATATAATATCAGTACCGATATAATGACTGTACCGATATAATGTCAGTACCGATATAATATCAGTACCGATATAATGACAGTACCGATATAATGTCAGTACCGATATAATCACAGTATCGATATAATGTCAGTACCAATATAACAACAGTATCGATATAATGACAGTACCAATATAATGAATGTACCGATATAATGGCAGTACCGATACAATATCAGTACAGATATAACAACAGTACCGACATAATATCAGTACCGAAATAACGACAGCACAGATATAATGGCAATACCGATATAATGTCAGTTTCAATATATCGAGAGTACCGATATAACGACAGTACCGATATAATAACAGTACCGATATAATGACAGTACCAATATAAAGCCAGTACCGATATAATGTCAGTACCGATATAACGACAGTACGGATATAACGACAGTACCGATATAAGGACAGTGCCGATATAATGTCAGTACCGATATAATATCAGTACCTATATAATGACAGTACCGATATAATGTCAGTACCGATATAATATCAGTACCTATATAATATCAGTACCTATATAATGACAGTACTGATATTATATCAGTACCTCTATAATGACAGTACCGATATAGTGTCAGTACCGATATAATAGTACCTATATAATGACAGTACCGATATAATATCAGTACCTATATAATGACAGTACCGATATAATGTCAGTACCGATATAATATCAGTACCTATATAATGACAGTACCGATATAATGTCAGTACCGATATAATATCAGTACCTATATAATATCAGTACCGATATTATATCAGTACAAATATAATGACAGTACCGATATTATATCAGTACCGATATAATGACAGTACCGATATAATGTCATTACCGATATAATATCAGTACCGATATAATCACAGTAGCGATATAATGTCAGTACCGATATGGCGACAGTACCGATATGTCAGTACAGATATAATGACAGTACCAATGTGGCGACAGGACAGCTATAATATCTGTTCCAATATAACGAAAGTACCGACATAATATCAGTTCCGATATAATGACAGTACCGATATAATGACAGTACCGATAAAATATCAGTCCCGATATAGCGACAAGACCGATATAATGACAGTACCGATATAACAGTACCGATATCATGACAGTACCGATATAATATCAGTACTGATATAATTACAGTACCGATATAATGTCAGTACCGATATCATATCAGTAACGATATAATGACAGTACCGATACAATGTCAGTACCGATATAATATCAGTACCGATATAATGACTGTACCGATATAATGTCAGTACCGATATAATATCAGTACCGATATAACGACAGTACCGATATAATGTCAATAGCGATATAATGTCAATAGCGATATAATGGTAGTACCGATATAGCGACAGAACCGACAGAATGACAGTGCCGATATAATGTCGGTAACGATATAATGTCAGTACCGATATAAAGTCAGTACCAATATAACGACAGTCTTGAAATAATATCAGTACTGATATAACGACAGTACCGATATAACGACAGTACCGGTATAATTTCAGTACCAATATAGCGATAGTACCGATATACTGACAGTCCCGATATAATGACAGTACCGATATAATGACAGGACTGATATAACGACAGTACCAATATAATGACAGTACCGATTTAGCAACAGTACCGATACAATGACAGTACCGATATAATGTCAGTACCGATATAATATCATTACCAATATAATGACAGCACCGATATAATGTTCGCACGGATATAATGTCAGTACCAATATAGCGACAGTCCCGATATAATGTCAGTACCGATATAACAACAGTACCGATATAACGACAGTACCGATATAATGACAGTACCGATATAATGTCAGTACCGATATAACGACAGTACCGATATAGCGACAGAACCGATAGAATGACACTGCCGATGTCATGTCAGTACCGATATAATGACAGTACCGATATAATGTCAGCACCGATATAATGTCAGTACCAATATAGCGACAGTCCCGATATAATGTCAGTACCAATTTAGCGACAGTCCCGATATAATGACGTTACCGATATAATGACAGTACCATTATAACAACAGTACCGAAATAACGACAGTACCGATATAGCGACAGTCCCGATATATATCAGTACCATCATAATGACAGCACCGATATAATGTCAGAACCGATATAATGTCAGTACCGATATAGCGACAGAACCGACAGAATGACAGTGCCGATATGATGTCTGTAACGATATAATGACAGTACCGATATAATGTCAGTACCGATATAATGTCAGTACCTATATAGCGACAGTCTTGATATAATGTCAGTACCAATATAGCGACAGTACCAATATATTGACAGTCCTGATATAATGACAGTACCTGTATAATGACAGGACTGATATAACGACAGTACCGATATCGCGACAGTCCCGATATATTGACAGTCCTGATATGATGACAGTACCGATATAATGACAGTGCCGATATAATATCATTACCGATATAATGACAGCACCGGTATAATGTTAGCACGGATATAATGTCAGTACCAATATAGCGACAGTCCCGATATAACGACAGTACGGATATAACGACAGTGCCGATATAATTTCAGTCCCGATATAATGACAGTACCAATATTATGACTGTACCGTTATAATGTTAGTACCGATATAATATCAGTACCAATATAATGACAGCACCGATATAATGTCAGCTCCAATATAACGACAGTACCGATCACAGTTCCGATATAATATTAGTAACAATATAGCAACCGTACCCATATAATGACATTTCCGAGATAATATCACTACCAATATAGCGACAGTAGCGATATAATGACAGTACCGATATAATATCAGTATCAATATAGAGACAGTACCGATAGAGTGACATTACCAATATAATGACGGTAACGACATAACGACAGTACCGATATACCGACAGTACCGATATAACGACAGTACCGATATAATGTCAGTACCGATATAGCGACAGTACCGATATAATGTCAGTACCGATATAGCGACAGTACCGATATAATGACAGTACCGATATAATGTCGTTCCGATATAACGACAGTACCGATATAATGTCAGTACCGATATAGCGACAGTACCGATATAATGTCAGTACCGATATAGCGACAGTACCGATATAACGACAGTACCGATATAATGTCAGTACCGATATAGCGACAGTACCGATATAATGTCAGTACCGATATAACGACAGTACCGATATAATGTCAGTACCGATATAGCGACAGTACCGATATAATGACAGTACCGATATAATGTCGTTCCGATATAACGACAGTACCGATATAATGTCAGTACCGATATAGTATAAGTACCGATATAATGTCAGTACCGATATAATGACAATATCAATATAACGACAGTACCGATATTATATCAGTAGCAATTTAGCGACAGTACTGATATAATGATAGTACCGATATATCGACAGTACCGATATAATATCAGTACCGATATACTGATAGTACCGATATAGCGACAGTACCGATATAACGACAGTAGCGATATAACGACAGTACCGATCACAGTTCCGATATAATATCAGTAACAATATAGTGACAGTACCGATATAATGACAGTACCGATATAATATCAGTACCAATATAGAGACAGTACCGATATAATGACAGTACCGATATAATATCAGTACCAATATAGAGACAGTACCGATATAGTGACAGTACCGATATAATGACAGTACCGATATAACAACAGTACCGATGACAATACCGATATAATATCTGTACCAATATAACGACAGTACTGATATACCGACAGTACCGATATAACGACAGTAGCGATATAACGACAATATGAATATAACGACAGTACCGAAATAATGTCAGCACTGATATAATATCAGCACCAATATAACGACAGTACCGATATAAAGACAGTACCGATATAAAGCCAGTGCTGATATAATATCAGTAGCAATATAATGACAGAACCGATATAAAGACAGCACCGATATAATGTCAGTACCGATATAACGACAGTACCGATATATTGTCAGTACCGATATAGCGACAGTACCGATATAATATCAGTACCGATATAACGACAGTACCGATATATTGTCAGTACCGATATAGCGACAGTACCGATATAATATCAGTACCAATATAACGACAGTACCAATACAACGACTGTACCGATATAACGACAGTACTGATATAATGACAGTACCGATATAATGACTGTACCAATATAATGTCAGTACATATATAATATCAGGAACGATATAATGTCAGTACCAATATAACGGCAGTACTGATATAACGACAGTACCGATATTGCGACAGTACCGATATAAGGACAGTACCGATGTAACGTCAGTACTGATATAACGACAGTGCAGACATAACGACAATACCGATATAGCGACGGGCCCGATAAAATGACAGAACCAATAAAGCGACAGTACCGATATAATGACAATTGCGATTTAATATCATTACCGATATAATATCAGTCCCAATATAGCGACAGTACCGATATAATGACAGTACCAATACAGCGACAGTACCGACATAATGACAATACCGATACAATATCAGTACCAATATAGCGAGAGTACCAATATAACGACAGTTCCAATATAGTGACAGTACCGATAGAATATCAGTACAAATATAGCGACAGTCCCGATATAATGACAATACCGATATAATGTCAGTACCGATAGAATATCAGTACCAATATATCGACAGTACCGATACAATGACAATACCGATATAATATCAGTACCGATATAGCGAGAGTCCCGATATAATGACAATACCGATATAATGTCAGTACCGATAGAATATCAGTACCAATATATCGACAGTACCGATATAATGACAATACCGATATAATATCAGTCCCAATATAGCGAGAGTACAGATATAATGTCAGTACCAATATAACAACAGTACCAATATAGCGACTGTACCGATATAATGACAATACCGATATAATGTCTGTACCAAAATAGTGACAGTACCGATATAACGAGAGTACCGATATAATGTCAGTACCAATATAGCGACAGTACCGATATAACAACAGTACCGATATAATGCCAGTACCAATATAATGTCTGTAGCGATATAACGACAGTACCGTTATCACGACAGTACCAATATAATGTCTGTAGCGATATAACGACAGTACCGATATAATGACAGTACCAATATAATGTCACTACTGATATATCGACAGTACCGATATAATGTCAGAACCAATATAGCGACAGTACCGATATAATGTCAGTACCGATATAACGAACCTACCAATATAGCGACAGTACCGATATACTGACAGTACCGATTTAACGACAGCACCGATATAACGACAGTAACGATATAATGTCACGACCGATATATCGACAGCACCGAAATAATGCCTGCACCGATATAACGACGGTACCGATACAATGTCAGAACCGATATAATGACAGTAGCAATATAGCGAGAGCACCCATATAACGACAGTACCGATATAATGTCAGTAGCAATATAATGACAGTACCGATATAACGACAGTCCCGATATAACGACAATACCAATATAGCGACAGTCCCGATATAATGACAATACCGATGTAATATCAGTATCAATATAGCGAGAGTATCGATATAACGACAGTAAAAATATAGTGAATGTACCAATATAATGACAATAGCGATATAATATCAGTGCCAATATAGCGACAGTACCGATATAATGACAATACCGACATAATGACAGTTCAGATACAATGACAGTACCAATATAGCGACAGTACTGATATAATGTCAGTACCGATATAATATCAGTACCGATATAATGTCAGTATGGATATAATGACTGTGCCAATATAATGACAATACCGATATAATGTCAGTACCAATATAGCGACAGTACCGATATAATGACAATACCGACATAATGACAGTTCAGATACAATGACAGTACCAATATAGCGACAGTACTGATATAATGTCAGTACCGATATAATATCAGTACCGATATAATGTCAGTATGGATATAATGACTGTGCCAATATAATGACAATACCGATATAATGTCAGTACCAATATAGCGACAGTACCGATATAATGTCGGTACCGATATAACGAACCTACCAATATAGCGACAGTACCGATATACTGACAGTACCGATATAATGACAGCACCGATATAACGACAGTACCAATACAATGTCACTACCGATATATCGACAGCACCGAAATAATGCCTGTACCGATATAACGACAGCACCGATACAATGTCAGAACCGATATAATGACAGTCCCAATATAACGACAATACCAATATAGCGAAAGTCCCGATATAATGACAATACCGATGTAATATCAGTATCAATATAGCGAGAGTATCGATATAACGACAGTAAAAATATAGTGAATGTACCAATATAATGACAATAGCGATATAATATCAGTACCAATATAGCGACAGTACCGATATAATGACAATACCAATATAATGACAGTTCCGATACAATGACAGTACCAATATAGCGACAGTACTGATATAATGTCAGTACCGATATAATATCAGTACCGATATAATGACAATACCGATATAATATCAGTAACAATATAGCGAAAGTACCGATAAAACGACAGTACCGATATAATGTCAGTACCAAAATATCGACAGTACCGATATAACGACACTACCAATATAACGACAGTACCGATGACAGTACCGATTTAATGTCACTACCGATATATCGACAGCTTCGAAATAATGCCTGTACCGATATAACGACGGTACCGATACAATGTCAGAACCGATATAATGCCAGTAGCAATATAGCGAGAGCACCCATATAACGACAGCACCGATATAATGTCAGTAGCGATATAATGATAGTACCGATATAACGACAGTCCCGATATAACGACAATACCAATATAGCGACAGTCCCGATATAATGACAATACCGATGTAATATCAGTACCAATATAGCGACAGTACTGATATAATGACAATACCGATATAATGACAGTTCAGATACAATGACAGTACCAATATAGCGACAGTACTGATATAATATCTGTACCGATATAATGTCAGTATGGATATAATGACAGAGCCAATATAATGACAATACCGACATAATGTCAGTACCAATATCGCGACAGTACCGATATAATGTCAGTACCGATATAACGAACCGACCAATATAGCGACAGTACCGATATACTGACAGTACCGATATAACGACAGCACCGATATAACGACAGTACCGATACAATGTCACGACCGATATATCGACAGCACCGAAATAATGCCTGTACCGACATAACGACGGTATCGATACAATGTCAGAACCGATATAATGCCAGTAGCAATATAGCGAGAGCACCCATATAACGACAGCACCGATATAATGTCAGTAGCAATATAGCGAGAGCACCCATATAACGACAGCACCGATATAATGTCAGTAGCAATATAGCGAGAGCACCCATATAACGACAGCACCGATATAATGTCAGTAGCAATATAGCGAGAGCACCCATATAACGACAGCACCGATATAATGTCAGTAGCAATATAGCGAGAGCACCCATATAACGACAGCACCGATATAATGTCAGTAGCAATATAGCGAGAGCACCCATATAACGACAGAACCGATATAATGCCAGTAGCAATATAGCGAGAGCACCCATATAACGACAGCACCGATATAATGTCAGTAGCGATATAATGACAGTACTGATATAACGACAGTCCCGATATAACGACATTACCAATATAGCGACAGTCCCGATATAATGACAATACCGATGTAATATCAGTATCAATATAGCGAGAGTATTGATATAACGACAGTAAAAATATAGTGAATGTACCTATATAATGACAATAGCGATATAATAACAGTACCAATATAGCGACAGTACCGATATAATGACAATACCGATATGATGACAGTTCCGATACAATGACAGTACCAATATAGCGACAGTACTGATATAATGTCAGAACCGAAATAATATCAGAACCGATATAATGTCAGTATGGATATAATGACAGTGCCAATATAATGACAATACCAATATAATATCAGTACGAATGCAGCGATAGTACCGATATAAAGACAGGACCGATATAATGTCAGTACCAATATAGCGACTGTACCGATATAATGTCAGTACCAATATAGCAACAGTCCCGATATAATGACAATACCGATATAATATCACTACCAATATAGCGACAGTACCGATATAATGACAATACCGATATAATATCAGTACCAATATAACGACAGTACCGATATAATGACAATACCGATATAATATCAGTACCAATATAACGACAGTACCGATATAATGACAATACCGATATAATATCAGTACCAAAAAAGCGACAGTACCGATATAATGACATTACCGATATAATATCAGTAGCAATGTAGCGAAAGTACTGATATAACGACAGTACCGATATAATGTCAGTACCAATATGTCGACAGTACCAATATAACGACACTACCAATATAACGACAGTACTGATGACAGTACCGATTTAATGTCAGTACCAATATATCGACAGTACCGATTATAATGTCAGTACCAATATAATGTCAGTACCAATATAACGACAGTACCGATATAGCGACAGTACCGATATAATGTCAGTACTGATATAATGTCAGTACCGATATAATGTCAGCACCAATGTATCGACAGTACCGACATAACGACACTACCAATATAACGACAGTACCGATGACAGTACCGATATAATGTCAGTACCAATATATCGACAGTACCGCTATAAGGTCAGTACCGATATAATGTCAGCATCAATATAACGACATTAGCGATATAACGACAGTACTAATATAATGACAGTACGGATATAATGTCAGTACCAATATATCGACAGTATCGATAAAATTTCAGTACCGATATAATATCAGTACCAATATAGCAACAGTACTGATATAATGTCAGTACCGATATAATGTCAGCACAAATATAACGACAGTACCAATATAATGTCAGTACAATTTTGCGACAGTACCGATATAATGACAACACCGATATAATATCAGTATCAATATAGCGAGAGTACCGATATAACGACAGTAACAATATAGTGACAGTACCGATATAATATCCGTACCAAAAAAGCGACAGTACCGATATAAGGACAATACCGATATAATATCAGTACCAATATAGCGAGAGTTCCGATATAATGACAATACCGATATATCGACAGTACCGACATAACGACACTACCAATATAACGACAGTACCAATATAACGACAGTACCGATATAATGTCAGTGCCAATATATCGACAGTATCGATATAATGTCAGTACCGATATAATATCAGAACCAATAAAGCGACAGTACGGATATAATGTCAGTACCGATATAATGTCAGCACCAATATAACGACAGTACCAGTGTAGCGACAGTACCGATATAATGTCAGTACTGATATAATGTCAGTACCGATATAATGTCAGTACTGATATAATATCAGTACCGATATAATGTCAGTATGGATATAATGACAGTGCCAATATAATGACAATACCGATATAATATCAGTACCATTATAGCGATAGTACCGATATAAAGACAGGACCAATATAATGTCAGCACCAATATAATATCAGTACTAATACAGCGACAGTACCAATATAATGTCAGTACCGATATAATGTCAGCACACTATAACGACAGTACCAATATAGCGACAGTACCGATATAATGACAATACCGAAATAATATCAGTACCAATGTAGCGACTGTACCGATATAATGTCAGTTCGATATAATGACAATACCAATATAATGTGTGTACCGATCTAAAGACAGTACTGATATAACGACAGTACTGATATAACGTCAGTTCCGATATAATGACAGTACCGATATTATGTCAGTACGGATATAATGACAGTACTAATATAATGACAAAACCGATGTAATATCACGAACAATATAGCGATAGCACCGATATAAAGACAGTATCGATATAATGTCAGTCCCAATATAGCGACTGTTCCGATATAATGTCAGTACCATTATAGCGACAGTCCCGATGTCATGACAATACCGATGTAATATCAGTATCAATATAGCGAGAGTATCGATATAACGACAGTAAAAATATAGTTAATGTACCAATATAATGACAATAGCGATATATTATCAGCACCAATATAGCGACAGTACCGATATAATGACAATACCGATATAATGACAGTACAGATACAATGACAGTACCAATATAGTGACAGTACTGATATAATGTCAGTACCGATATAATATCAGTACCGATATAATGTCAGTATGGATATAATGACAGTGCCAATATAATGACAATACCGATATAATGTCAGTACCAATATAGCGACAGTACGATATAATGTCAGTACCGATATAACGAACCTACCAATATAGCGACAGTACCGATATATTGACAGTACCGATATAACGACAGCACCGATATAACGACAGTACCGATACAATGTCACGACCGATATATCGACAGCACCGAAATAATGCCTGTACCGATATAACGACGGTACCGATACAATGTCAGAACCGATATAATGACAGTAGCAATATAGCGAGAGCACCCATATAACGACAGCACCGATATAATGTCAGTAGCAATATAATGACAGTACTGATACAACGACAGTCCCAATATAACGACAATATCAATATAGCGACAGTATCAATATAGCGAGAGTATCGATATAACGACAGTAAAAATATAGTGAATGTACCAATATAATGACAATAGCGATATATTATCAGCACCAATATAGCGACAGTACCGATATAATGAAAATACCAATATAATGACAGTTCCGATACAATGACAGTACCAATATAGCGACAGTACTGATATAATGTCAGTAATGATATAATATCAGTACCGATATAATGTCAGTATGGATATAATGACAGTGCCAATATAATGACAATACCGATATAATATCAGTACCAATATAGCGATAGTACCGATATAAAGACAGGACCGATATAATGTCAGTACCAATATAGCGACTGTACCGATATAATGTCAGTACCAATATAGCGACAGTCCCGATATAATGACAATACCGATATAATATCAGTACCAACATAGCGCGAGTACTGATATAACGGCAGTAACAATATAGTGACAGTACCGATATAATGACAATACCGATATAATGTCAGTACCAATATAGCGACTGTACCGATATAATGTCAGTTCGATATAATGACAATACCAATATAATGTCAGTACCGATCTAAAGACAGTACCGATATAATGACAATATCGATATAATGTCAGTTCCGATATAACGACAGTACCAATATAGCGACAGTACCGATATAATGTCACTACCGACATAACGACAGTACCGATATAATGATAGTACCGATATAATATCAGTACAAATATAGCGACAGCACCGATATAATGATAGTACCGATATAATATCAGTACAAATATAGCGACAGCACCGATATAATGATAGTACCGATATATTATCAGTACCAATATAGCGACAGTACCGATATAATGATAGTACCGATATAACGACAGTACCGATATAATGATAGTACCGATATAATGTCAGTACCAATATAACGACAGTACCGCTATAATGTCAGTACCAATATAGCGACAGTACCGATATAATATCAGTACCAATATAGCGACAGTACCGATATAATATCAGTACCAATATAGCGACAGTACCGATATAATGACAGTACCGATATAATGTCACTACCGACATAACGACAGTACCGATATAATGATAGTACCGATATAATGTCAGTACCAATATAGCGACAGTACTGATATATAGTCAGTACCGATATAATGTCAGTACCAACATGTTGACAGTACCGATATAACGACTGTACCGATATAATATCGGTACTAATATAGCGACACTACAGATATAATGACAGTACCAATATAATGTCAGTACCGATGTAATGGTAGTACCAATATCACGACAGTACCGATATAACGACAATACCGATATAATATCAATACCAATATTGCAAAAGTACCAATATAATGACAATACCGATATATTGACAGTACAGATCTAATGTAGGTCCCAATATAACGACAGAACCGATATAATGACAATTCCGATATAGCGACTGTACCGATATAATGTCAGCACCAATATAACGATAGTACCGATATAACGACAGTCCCGATATAACGACAGCACCGATATACTGTCAGAAGCAACATAGCGACAGTGCCGATATAATCAATGTGCCGATATAATCACTATACCGATACAACGACAGTATCAATATAACGACAGTACCGACTCAATTGCAGAACCGATATAACGACAATACCAATATAACGACAGTACAAATATAGCGTTAGTAACGATATAACGACAGTACCTATATAACGACAGTACAAATATAGCGACAGTAACGATATAACGACAGTACCTATATAACGACAGTACCTATATAACGACAGTACCTATATAACGACAGTACAAATATAGCGACAGTAACGATATAACGACAGTACCTATATAACGACAGTACCTATATAACGACAGTACCGACACAACGACAGTACAAATATAGCGACAGTAACGATATAACGACAGTACCGATATAATGACAGTACCGATGTAATACCAGTACCAATATAGCGACAGCACCGATATAAAGACTGTCCCGATATAATGTCAGTTCCGATATAGCGACAGTACCGATATAAAATGTACCAATAAAGCGACAGTACCGATATAATGTCAGTACCGCTATATTGACAGTCCCGATATAACGACAGTACCTACATAATGACAGTACTGATATAATATCAGTACCAATATAGCGACAGTACTGATATAATGACAGTACCGATACAATGACAGTTCCGATATAATGATGGTACCAATATATTGTAAGCACCTATATAACGACAGTACCGATATAGCGACAGTACCGATATAGCGACAGTACCGATATAATCTCAGTGCCAATATAATAATAGTACCGATATATTGTCAGCACCAATATAACGACAGTACCGATATAGCGACAGTACCGATATAACGACAGGACCGATATCATGTCAGTACGAATATAATGAAAGTACTGATATAAAGACAGTACCGATATAATCTCAGTACCAACATAGCAAAAGTACCGATATAATGACAATACCGATATAATAGCAATACCAATGTAGCAAACGAACCGATATAATGACAATATCGATATACTGACAGTACAGACATAATGTAGGTCCCAATATAACGACAGTACTGATATCATGACAATACCGATATAATGACAGTACTGATATAATATCAGTACCAATATAGCGACAGTACCAATGTAATGAAAGTACCGATATATTGTCAGTACCAATATAATGAAAGTACCGATATAATGACAGTACCGATATAATGATAGTACCGATATAACAATAGCACCGATATAACAACAGTACCGATATAATGACAGTAACAATATAGCAACAGGACCGATACAACGACAGTACCGATACAACGACAGTACCGATATAATGTCAGTACCGATATAATGTCAGTACCGATGTAACGACAATACCGATATAATGTCAGTACCGATATAATAACAGTACCAATATAGCGACAGTACCAATATAAGATCAGTACCGATATAACGACAGTACCGATATAATGACAGTACCGATATAATGTCAGTACCGATATAATGAAAGTACCGATATAACGACAGTACCGATATAATGTCAGTACCAATATAGTGACAGTACCGATATAACGATAGCACCGATATAATGACAGTACCAATATAATGTCAATACCAATGTAGCGACAGTACCGATATAACGACAGTACCGATGTAACGACATTACTAATATAATGTCAGTACCGCTAAAACGACAGTACCGATATAATGTAAGTACCGATATAGTGACAGTACCGATATAACGATAGCACCGATATAATGTCAGTACCGATATAGTGACAGTACCGATATAACGATAGCACCGATATAACAACAGTTCCGATATAATGTAAGTACCAATATAGCGACAGTACCGATATAACGACAGTACCGATATAATGTCAGTACCGATATAATAACAGGACCAATATAGCGACAGTACCAATATAATATCAGTACCGATATAATGACAGGACCGATATAATGTCAGTACCAATATTACAACAGTAGCGATATCGCGACAGTAATGATATAACGACTGTACCGATATAATGACAGTACCGATGTAATACCAGTACCAATATAGCGACAGTACCGATATAAAGACTGTACCGATATAATGTCAGTACCAATATAGCGACAGTACCGATATAATGAAAGTACCAATATAATGACAATACCGATATATCGACTGTACTGATATAATGTCAGTACCGATATATTGACAATCCCGATATAACGACAGTACCTATATAATGACAGTACTGATATAATATCAGTACCAATATAGCGACAGTACCGATATAATGTCAGTACCGATATAATGTCAGTACCGATATAACGACAGTACCGATATAAGGACAGTACCGATATAACGACAGTACCGATATAATGACAGTACCGATATAATGACAGTACCGATATAATGACAGTACCGATATAATGTCAGTACAGATATAATGACAGTACCGATATAACGACAGTACCGATATAATGACAGTACCGATATAATGTCAGTACCAATATAGCGACAGTACCAATATAATGTCAGTACCAACATGTTGACAGTACCGATATAATGACTGTACCGATATAATGTCAGAACCGATATAATGTCAGGACCAATATAACGACAGTACCAATACAGCGACAGTACCGACATAATGACAATACCGATACAATATCAGTACCAATATAGCGAGAGTACCAATATAACGACAGTACCAATATAGTGACAGTACCGATATCATGACAATACCGATATAATGTCAGTACCGATAGAATATCAGTACTAATATAGCGACAGTACCGATATAATGACAATACCGATATAATATCAGTCCCAATATAGCGAGAGTACAGATATAATGTCAGTACCAATATAACAACAGTACCAATATAGCGACAGTACCGATATAACGACAGTATCAATATAATATCAGTACCAATATAATGACAGCACAGATATAGTTACAGTACCGATATAATATCAGTACCAATATAATGACAGTACCAATATAGCGACAGTACCGATATAATGACTATACCGATATAATGTCTGTACCAAAATAGTGACAGTACCGATATAACGACAGTACCGATATAATGTCAGTACCAATATAGCGACAGTACCGATATAACGACAGTACCGATATAATGTCAGTACCAATATAGCAACAGTGCCGATATAACTACAGCACCGATATAATGTCAGTACCGATATAACGACAGCACCGATATAACGACAGTACCAATATAATGTCACTACCGATATATATCGACAGCACCGATATAATGCCAGTACCCATATAATGTCAGTACCGATATACCGACAGTACCGATATAATGACAGTACCAATATAATGTCACTACTGATATATCGACAGTACCGATATAATGTCAGTACCAATATAGCGACAGTACCGATAAAATGTCAGTACCGATATAACGACCCTACCAATATAGCGACAGTACCAATATACTGACAGTACCGATATAACGACAGCACCGATATAACGACAGTACCGATATAATGTCACTACCGATATATCGACAGCACCGAAATAATGCCTGTACCGATATAACGACGGTATCGATACAATGTCAGAACCGATATAATGACAGTAGCAATATAGCGAGAGCACCCATATAACGACAGCACCGATATAATGTCAGTAGCGATATAATGACAGTACCGATATAACGACAGTCCCGATATAACGACAATACCAATATAGCGACAGTCTCGATATAACGACAATACCGATGTAATATCAGTATCAATATAGCGAGAGTATCGATATAACGACAGTAAAAATATAGTGAATGTACCAATATAATGACAATAGCGATATAATATCAGTACCAATATAGCGACAGTACCGATATAATGACAATACCGATATAATGACAGTTCCGATACAATGACCGTACCAATATAGCGACAGTACTGATATAATGTCAGTACCGATATAATATCAGTACCGATATAATGTCAGTGTGGATATAATGACAGTGCCAATATAATGACAATACCGATATAATATCAGTACCAATATAGCGTAAGTACCGATATAAAGACAGGACCGATCTAATGTAGGTCCCAATATAGCGACTGTACCGATATAATGACAATACCGATATAACGACAGTCCCGATATAACGACAGTACCGATATACTGTCAGTAGCAATATAGCGACAGTGCCGATATAATCACTGTACCGATACAACGACAATATCAATATAACGACAGTACCGATTCAATTGCAGAACCGATATAACGACAGTACCAATATAACGACAGTACCGATACAACGACAGTACCGACACAACGACAGTACACATATAGCGACAGTAACGATATAACGACAGTACCGATATAATGACAGTACCGATGTAATACCAGTACCAATATAGCGACAGCACCGATATAAAGACTGTCCCGATATAATGTCAGTTCCGATATAGCGACAGTACCGATATAATATGTACCAATAAAGCGACAGTACCGATATAATGTCAGTACCGATATATTGACAGTCCCAATATAACGACAGTACCTATATAATGACAGTACTGATAGAATATCAGTACCAATATAGCGACAGTACTGATATAATGACAGTACCGATATAATGACAGTTCCAATATAATGATAGTACCAATATATTGTCAGCACCAATATAACGACAGTACCGATATAGCGACAGTACCGATATAGCGACAGTACCGATATAACGACAGGACCGATATAATGACAGTACTGATAGAATATCAGTACCAATATAGCGACAGTACTGATATAATGACAGTACCGATATAATGACAGTTCCGATACAATGATAGTACCAATATATTGTCAGCACCAATATAACGACAGTACCGATATAGCGACAGTACCGATATAGCGACAGTACCGATATAACGACAGGACCGATATAATCTCAGTACCAATATAGCAAAAGTACCGATATAATGTCAGTACTGATATAATATCAGCACCAATTTCGCGACAGTCCTGATATAATGACAGTACCGATACAATGACAGTTCCGATATAATGATAGTACCGATATATTGTCAGCACCAATATAACGACAGTACCGATATAGCGACAGTACCGATATAACGACAGGACCAATATCATGTCAGTACGAATATAATGAAAGTACTGATATAACGACAGTACCGATATAATCTCAGTACCAATATAGCAAAAGTACCGATAGAATGACAATACCGATATAATAACAATACCAATATAGCAAACGAACCGATATAATGACAATACCGATATACTGACAGTACAGACATAATGTAGGTCCCAATATAACGACAGTACTGATATAATGACAATACCGATATAATGACAGTACTGATATAATATCAGTACCAATATAGCGACAGTACCAAGATAATGACAGTACCGATATAATGACAGTTCCAATATAATGATAGTACCGATATATTGTCAGCAACAATATAACAACAGTACCGATATAGCGACAGTACCGATATAATGACAGGACCGATATCATGTCAGTACCAATATAGCGACAGTCCCGATATAATGTCAGAACCGATATAATAACAGTACTAATATAGCGACAGTACCAATATAATATCAGTACCGATATAACGACAGTACCGATATAATATCAATACCAATATAGCAAAACTACCAATATAATGACAATACCGATATATTGACAGTTCTGATCTAATGTAGGTCCCAATATAACGACAGTACCGATACAATGACAATACCGACATAGCGACTGTACCGATATAATGTCAGTACCAATATAACGACTGTACCGATATAACGACAGTCCCGATATAACGACAGTACCGATATAATGACAGTCCCGATATAACGACAGTACCGATATAACGACAGTACCGATATACTGTCAGTAGCAATATAGCGACAGTGCCGATATAATCACTGTACCGATACAACGACAGTATCAATATAACGACAGTACCGATTCAATTGCAGAACCGATATAACGACAGAACCAATATAACGACAGTACCGATATAATGTCAGTACCGATTCAATTGCAGAACCGATATAACGACAGTACCAATATAACGACAGTACCGATTCAATTGCAGAACCGATATAACGACAGTACCAATATAACGACAGTACCGATACAACGACAGTACCGACACAACGACAGAACACATATAGCAACAGTAACGATATAACGACAGTACCGATATAATGACAGTACCGATGTAATACCAGTACCAATATAGCGACAGCACCGATATAAAGACTGTCCTGATATAATGTCAGTTCCGATATAGCGACAGTACCGATATAATATGTACCAATAAAGCGACAGTACCGATATAATGTCAGTACCGATATATTGACAGTCCCGATATACCGACAGTACCTATATAATGACAGTACTGATATAATATCAGTACCAATATAGCGACAGTACTGATATAATGACAGTACCGATATAATGACAGTACCGATATATTGACAGTCCCGATATACCGACAGAACCTATATAATGACAGTACTGATATAATATCAGTACCAATATAGCGACAGTACTGATATAATGACAGTACCGATATAATGACAGTTCCGATATAATGATAGTACCAATATATTGTCAGCACCAATATAACGACAGTACCGATATAGCGACAGTACCGATATAGCGACAGTACCGATATAACGACAGGACCGATATAATCTCAGTACCAATATAACGACAGTACCGATATAACGACAGTACCGATATACTGTCAGTAGCAATATAGCGACAGTGCCGATATAATCACTGTACCGATATAATGTCAGCACCGATATAATGTCAGTACCGATGTAACGACATTACCAATATAATGTCAGTACCGATATAACGACAGTACCGATATAATGTAAGTACCGATATAATAACAGTACCAATAAAGCGACAGTACCAATATAATATCAGTACCGACATAACGACAGTACCGATATAATGACAGTACCAATATAATGTCAGTACCGATATAATGAAAGTACCGATATAACGACAGTACCGATATAATGTCAGTACCAATATAGCGACAGTTCCGATATAACGATAGCACCGATATAACAACAGTACCGATATAATGTCAGTACCAATATAGCGATAGTACCGATATAACGACAGTACCGATATAATGTCAGTACCGATATAATAATAGTACCAATATAGCGAAAGTACCAATATAATATCAGTACCGATATAACGACAGTATCGATATAATGACAGTACCGATATAATATCAGTACAAATAGAGCGACAGCACCGATATAATGACAGTACCGATATAATATCAGTACCAATATAGCGACAGGACCAATATAATGTCAGAACCGATGTAATGTCAGTACTGATATAACAACAGTACCGATATAATGACAGTACCGATATAATGTCAGTACCGATATAACGACTGTAACGATATAATGTCAGTACCAATATAGCGACAGTCACGATATAATGTCAGTACCGATATAATGTCAGTACCGATATAACGATAATACCGATATAATGACAGTACCGATATAATGTCTGTACCAATATAGCGACAGTACCAATATAATGTCAGTACCAACATGTTGACAGTACCGATATAACGACAGTACCGATATAACGACAATACCGATATAATGACAGTACCGATAGAATGTCAGTCCCAATATAACGACAGTAACGAAATAATGTCAGTACCAATATAGCGACAGTACCGATATAACGATAGCACCGATATAACAACAGTACCGATATAATGTCAGTACCAATATAACGACAGTACCGATATAACGACAGTACCGATATAATGTCAGTACCGATAGAATGAAAGTACCGATATAACGACAGTAACGATATAATATCAGTACCAATATAGCGACACTACCGATATAATGACAGTACGGATATAATGTCAGTACCGATATAATGTCAGTACCAATAAAACGACAGCACCGATATAATGACAATACTAAAATAATGTCAGTACCGATATAATGACAGTACCGATATCACGACAGTACCGATATAACGACAATACCGATATAATATCAATACCAATATAGCAAAAGTAGCAATATAATGACAATACCGATATATTGACAGTACAGATCTAATGTAGGTCCCAATATAACGATAGTACCGATATAATGACAATACCTATATATCGACTGTACCGATATAATACCAGTACCGATATAATGTCAGTACCGATTTAACGACAGTATCGATACAACGACAGTACCTATATAACGACAGTACCGATATAATACCAGTACCGATATAATGTCAGTACCGATTAAACGACAGTACCGATATAATGTCAGTACCTATATAGCGACAGTCACGATATAATGTCAGTACCGATATAATGTCAGTACCGATATAACGATAATACCGATATAATGACAGTACCGATATAATGTCAGTACCAATATAGCGACAGTACCAATATAATGTCAGTACCAACATGTTGACAGTACCGATATAACGACAGTACCGATATAACGACAATACCGATATAATGACAGTACCGATATAATGTCAGTCCCAATATAACGACAGTAACGAAATAATGTCAGTACCAATATAGCGACAGTACCGATATAACGATAGCACCGATATAACAACAGTACCGATATAATGTCAGTACCAATATAACGACAGTACCGATATAACGACAGTACCAATATAATGTCAGTACCGATAGAATGAAAGTACCGATATAACGACAGTAACGATATAATATCAGTACCAATATAGCGACACTACCGATATAATGACAGTACGGATATAATGTCAGTACCGATATAATGTCAGTACCAATAAAACGACAGCACCGATATAATGACAATACCAAAATAATGTCAGTACCGATATAATGTCTGTACCAATATAGCGACAGTACCAATATAATGTCAGTACCAACATGTTGACAGTACCGATATAACGACAGTACCGATATAACGACAATACCGATATAATGACAGTACCGATAGAATGTCAGTCCCAATATAACGACAGTAACGAAATAATGTCAGTACCAATATAGCGACAGTACCGATATAACGATAGCACCGATATAACAACAGTACCGATATAATGTCAGTACCAATATAACGACAGTACCGATATAACGACAGTACCGATATAATGTCAGTACCGATAGAATGAAAGTACCGATATAACGACAGTAACGATATAATATCAGTACCAATATAGCGACACTACCGATATAATGACAGTACGGATATAATGTCAGTACCGATATAATGTCAGTACCAATAAAACGACAGCACCGATATAATGACAATACTAAAATAATGTCAGTACCGATATAATGACAGTACCGATATCACGACAGTACCGATATAACGACAATACCGATATAATATCAATACCAATATAGCAAAAGTAGCAATATAATGACAATACCGATATATTGACAGTACAGATCTAATGTAGGTCCCAATATAACGATAGTACCGATATAATGACAATACCGATATAGCGACTGTACCGATATAATACCAGTACCGATATAATGTCAGTACCGATTTAACGACAGTATCGATACAACGACAGTACCTATATAACGACAGTACCTATATAACGACAGTACCGATATAATACCAGTACCGATATAATGTCAGTACCGATTAAACGACAGTACCGATATAATGTCAGTACCGATATAACGACTGTAACGATATAATGTCAGTACCTATATAGCGACAGTCACGATATAATGTCAGTACCGATATAATGTCAGTACCGATATAACGATAATACCGATATAATGACAGTACCGATATAATGTCAGTACCAATATAGCGACAGTACCAATATAATGTCAGTACCAACATGTTGACAGTACCGATATAACGACAGTACCGATATAACGACAATACCGATATAATGACAGTACCGATATAATGTCAGTCCCAATATAACGACAGTAACGAAATAATGTCAGTACCAATATAGCGACAGTACCGATATAACGATAGCACCGATATAACAACAGTACCGATATAATGTCAGTACCAATATAACGACAGTACCGATATAACGACAGTACCAATATAATGTCAGTACCGATAGAATGAAAGTACCGATATAACGACAGTAACGATATAATATCAGTACCAATATAGCGACACTACCGATATAATGACAGTACGGATATAATGTCAGTACCGATATAATGTCAGTACCAATAAAACGACAGCACCGATATAATGACAATACCAAAATAATGTCAGTACCGATATAATGACATTACCGATATCACGACAGTACCGATATAACGACAATACCGATATAATATCAATACCAATATAGCAAAAGTAGCAATATAATGACAATACCGATATATTGACAGTACAGATCTAATGTAGGTCCCAATATAACGACAGTACCGATATAATGACAATACCGATATAGCGACTGTACCGATATAATGTCAGTACCGATTTAACGACAGTACCGATACAACGACAGTACCGATATAACGACAGTACCTATATAACGACAGTACCGATATAATACCAGTACCGATATAATGTCAGTACCGATTTAACGACAGTACCGATATAATGACAGTACCGATATAATGTCAATACCGATGTAACGACAGTACCAATATAATGTCAGTAGCGATATAATGTCAGTACCGATATAACGACAGTACAAATATAGCGACAGTAACGATATAACGACAGTACCGATATAATGACAGTTCCGATATAATGTCAGTACCGATATAACGACAGCACCGATATAATACCAGTACCGATATAATGTCAGTACCGATTTAACGACAGTACCGATATAATGACAGTACCGATTTAACGACAGTACCGATATAATGTCAGTAGCGATATAATAACAGTACCAATATAGCAACGGTACCGATATTATGTCAGTACCGATATAAGGACAGGACCAATATAATATCAGTACCGATATAACAACAGTACCGATATAATGTCAGTAACAATATTACAACAGTACCGATATAGTGACAGTATCGATATAACGACAGTACCGATATAATGACAGTACCGATATAATGTCAGTACCAATATAGCGACAGTACCGATATAACGATAGCACCGATATAACAGCAGTACCGATATAATGTCGGTACCGATATAGCGACAGTACCGATATAACGCCAGTACCGATATAATGTCAGTACCGATATAATGTCAATACCGATGTAACGACAGTACCAATATAATGTTAGTAGCGATATAACGACAGGACCGATATAATGTCAGTACCAATATAGCGAAAGTACCGATATAACGACAGTACCGATATAATGTCAGTACCGAGATAACGACAACACGGATATAATGCCAGTACCGATATAATGTCAGTACCAATGTTACGACAGTAAGAATATAATGTCAGTACCGATATAACGACAGTACCGATATAATGTCAGTACCGATATAATAACAGTCCCAATATAGCAACAGTACCAATATAATGTCAGTACCGATATAACGACAGTATTGATATAACGACAGTACCAATATAATGTCAGTACCGATATAATGACAGTACCGATATAATGTCAGTACCAATATTACAACAGTTCCGATATCGCGACAGTAACGATATAACGACAGTACCAATATAATGACAGTACCGATGTAATACCAGTACCAATATCACGACAGTACCGATATAAAGACTGTCCTGATATAATGTCAGTTCCGATATAGCGACAGTACCGATATAATATGTACCAATAAAGCGACAGTACCGATATAATGTCAGTACCGATATATTGACAGTCCCGATATAACGACAGTACCTATATAATGACAGTACTGATGTAATATCAGTACCAATTCCGCGACAGTCCTGATATAATGACAGTAACGATATAATGACAGTTCCGATATAATGATAGTACCAATATATTGTCAGCACCAATATAACGACAGTACCGATATAGCGACAGTACCGATATAGCGATAGTACCGATATAACGACAGGACCGATATAATCTCAGTACCAATATCGCAAATGTACCGATATAATTTCAGAACCGAGATAATAACAGTACCAATATAGAAAAAGTACCAATATAATGACAATACCGATATATTGACAGTACTGATCTAATGTAGGTCCCAATAGAATGACAGTACCGATATAATGACAATACCGATATAACGACAGTACCGATATACTGTCAGTAAAATATAGCGACAGTGCCGATATAATCACTGAACCGATACAACGACAGTATCAATATAACGACAGTACCTATTCAATTGCAGAACCGATATAACGACAGTACCAATATAATGACAGTACCGATATAATGACAGTAACAATATAGCAACAGTACTGATACAACGACAGTACCGATATAATGTCAGCACCGATATAATGTCAGTACCGATGTAACGACATTACCAATATAATGTCAGTACCGATATAACGACAGTACCGATATAATGTAAGTACCGATATAATAACAGTACCAATAAAGCGACAGTACCAATATAATATCAGTACCGACATAACGACAGTACCGATATAATGACAGTACCAATATAATGTCAGTACCGATATAATGAAAGTACCGATATAACGACAGTACCGATATAATGTCAGTACCCATATAGCGACAGTTCCGATATAACGATAGCACCGATATAACAACAGTACCGATATAATGTCAGTACCAATATAGCGATAGTACCGATATAACGACAGTACCGATATAATGTCAGTACCGATATAATAATAGTACCAATATAGCGAAAGTACCAATATAATATCAGTACCGATATAACGACAGTATCGATATAATGACAGTACCGATATAATATCAGTACAAATAGAGCGACAGCACCGATATAATGACAGTACCGATATAATATCAGTACCAATATAGCGACAGGATCAATATAATGTCAGAACCGATGTAATGTCAGTACTGATCTTACGACAGTACCGATATAATGACAGTACCGATATAATGTCAGTACCGATATAACGACTGTAACGATATAATGTCAGTACCAATATAGCGACAATCACAATATAATGTCAGTACCGATATAATGTCAGTACCGATATAATGTCAGTACCGATATAACGATAATACCGATATAATGACAGTACCGATATAATGTCTGTACCAATATAGCGACAGTACCAATATAATGTCAGTACCAACATGTTGACAGTACCGATATAACGACAGTACCGATATAACGACAATACCGATATAATGACAGTACCGATATAATGTCAGTCCCAATATAACGACAGTAACGAAATAATGTCAGTACCAATATAGCGACAGTACCGATATAACGATAGCACCGATATAACAACAGTACCGATATAATGTCAGTACCAATATAACGACAGTACCGATATAACGACAGTACCGATATAATGTCAGTACCGATAGAATGAAAGTACCGATATAACGACAGTACCAATATAATGTCAGTACCGATAGAATGAAAGTACCGATATAACGACAGTACCGATATAATGTCAGTACCGATAGAATGAAAGTACCGATATAACGACAGTAACGATATAATATCAGTACCAATATAGCGACAGCACCGATATAATGACAATACCAAAATAATGTCAGTACCGATATCACGACAGTACCGATATAACGACAATACCGATATAATATCAATACCAATATAGCAAAAGTAGCAATATAATGACAATACCGATATATTGACAGTACAGATCTAATGTAGGTCCCAATATAACGATAGTACCGATATAATGACAATACCGATATAGCGACTGCACCGATATAATACCAGTACCGATATAATGTCAGTACCGATTTAACGACAGTACCGATACAACGACAGTACCTATATAACGACAGTACCTATATAACGACAGTACCGATATAATACCAGTACCGATATAATGTCAGTACCGATTTAACGACAGTACCGATATAATGACAGTACCGATATAATGTCAATACCGATGTAACGACAGTACCAATATAATGTCAGTAGCGATATAATGTCAGTACCGATATAACGACAGTACAAATATAGCGACAGTAACGATATAACGACAGTACCGATATAATGACAGTACCGATATAATGTCAGTACCGATATAACGACAGCACCGATATAATACCAGTACCGATATAATGTCAGTACCGATTTAACGACAGTACCGATATAATGACAGTACCGATTTAACAACAGTACCGATATAATGTCAGTAGCGATATAATAACAGTACCAATATAGCAACGGTACCGATATTATGTCAGTAACGATATAAGGACAGGTCCAATATAATATCAGTACCGATATAACAACAGTACCGATATAATGTCAGTAACAATATTACAACAGTACCGATATAGTGACAGTATCGATATAACGACAGTACCGATATAATGACAGTACCGATATAATGTCAGTACCAATATAGCGACAGTACCGATATAACGAAAGCACCGGTATAACAGCAGTACCGATATAATGTCGGTACCAATATAGCGACAGTACCGATATAACGCCAGTACCGATATAATGTCAGTACCGATATAATGTCAATACCGATGTAACGACAGTACCAATATAATGTCAGTAGCGATATAACGACAGGACCGATATAATGTCAGTACCGATATAATAACAGTACCAATATATCGACAGTACCAATATAATGTCAGTACCGATATAATGTCAGTACCAATATAGCGAAAGTACCGATATAACGACAGTACCGATATAATGTCAGTACCGAGATAACGACAACACCGATATAATGCCAGTACCGATATAATGTCAGTACCAATGTTACGACAGTAAGAATATAATGTCAGTACCGATATAACGACAGTACCGATATAATGTCAGTACCGATATAATAACAGTCGCAATATAGCAACAGTACCAATATAATGTCAGTACCGATCTAACGACAGTATTGATATAACGACAGTACCAATATAATGTCAGTACCGATATAACGACAGTACCGATATAATGTCAGTACCAATATTACAACAGTTCCGATGTCGCGACAGTAACGATATAACGACAGTACCGATATAATGACAGTACCGATGTAATACCAGTACCAATAACACGACAGTACCGATATAAAGACTGTCCTGATATAATGTCAGTTCCGATATAGCGACAGTACCGATATAATATGTACCAATAAAGCGACAGTACCGATATAATGTCAGTACCGATATATTGACAGTCCCGATATAACGACAGTACCTATATAATGACAGTACTGATGTAATATCAGTACCAATTTCGCGACAGTCCTGATATAATGACAGTACCGATATAATGACAGTTCCGATATAATGATAGTACCAATATATTGTCAGCACCAATATAACGACAGTACCGATATAGCGACAGTACCGATATAGCGATAGTACCGATATAACGACAGGACCGATATAATCTCAGTACCAATATAGCAAATGTACCGATATAATTTCAGAACCGAGATAATAACAGTACCAATATAATGACAATACCGATATATTGACAGTACTGATCTAATGTAGGTCCCAATAGAATGACAGTACCGATATAATGACAATACCGATATAACGACAGTACCGATATAACGACAGTACCGATATACTGTCAGTAGCAATATAGCGACAGTGCCGATATAATCACTGTACCGATACAAAGACAGTATCAATATAACGACAGTACCGATTCAATTGCAGAACCGATATAACGACAGTACCAATATAACGACAGTACCGATATAATGACAGTAACAATATAGCAACAGTACCGATACAACGACAGTACCGATATAATGTCAGCACCGATATAATGTCAGTACCGATGTAACGACATTACCAATATAATGTCAGTACCGATATAACGACAGTACCGATATAATGTAAGTACCGATATAATAACAGTACCAATAAAGCGACAGTACCAATATAATATCAGTACCGACATAACGACAGTACCGATATAATGACAGTACCAATATAATGTCAGTACCGATATAATGAAAGTACCGATATAACGACAGTACCGATATAATGTCAGTACCCATATAGCGACAGTTCCGATATAACGATAGCACCGATATAACAACAGTACCGATATAATGTCAGTACCAATATAGCGATAGTACCGATATAACGACAGTACCGATATAATGTCAGTACCGATATAATAATAGTACCAATATAGCGAAAGTACCAATATAATATCAGTACCGATATAACGACAGTATCGATATAATGACAGTACCGATATAATATCAGTACAAATAGAGCGACAGCACCGATATAATGACAGTACCGATATAATATCAGTACCAATATAGCGACAGGACCAATATAATGTCAGAACCGATGTAATGTCAGTACTGATATAACGACAGTACCGATATAATGACAGTACCGATATAATGTCAGTACCGATATAACGACTGTAACGATATAATGTCAGTAACAATATAGCGACAGTCACGATATAATGTCAGTACCGATATAATGTCAGTACCGATATAACGATAATACCGATATAATGACAGTACCGATATAATGTCAGTACCAATATAGCGACAGTACCAATATAATGTCAGTACCAAGATGTTGACAGTACCGATATAACGACAGTACCGATATAACGACAATACCGATATAATGACAGTACCGATATAATGTCAGTCCCTATATAACGACAGTAACAAAATAATGTCAGTACCAATATAGCGACAGTACCGATATAACGATAGCACCGATATAACAACAGTACCAATATAATGTCAGTACCAATATAACGACAGTACCGATATAACGACAGTACCAATATAATGTCAGTACCGATAGAATGAAAGTACCGATATAACGACAGTAACGATATAATATCAGTACCAATATAGCGACACTACCGATATAATGACAGTACGGATATAATGTCAGTACCGATATAATGTCAGTACCAATAAAACGACAGCACCGATATAATGACAATACCAAAATAATGTCAGTACCGATAGAATGAAAGTACCGATATCACGACAGTACCGATATAACGACAATACCGATATAATATCAATACCAATATAGCAAAAGTAGCAATATAATGACAATACCGATATATTGACAGTACAGATCTAATGTAGGTCCCAATATAACGATAGTACCGATATAATGACAATACCGATATAGCGACTGCACCGATATAATACCAGTACCGATATAATGTCAGTACCGATTTAACGACAGTACCGATACAACGACAGTACCTATATAACGACAGTACCGATACAACGACAGTACCTATATAATGACAGTACCTATATAATGACAGTACCTATATAACGACAGTACCGATATAATACCAGTACCGATATAATGTCAGTACCGATTTAACGACAGTACCGATATAATGACAGTACCGATATAATGTCAATACCGATGTAACGACAGTACCAATATAATGTCAGTAGCGATATAATGTCAGTACCGATATAACGACAGTACAAATATAGCGACAGTAACGATATAACGACAGTACCGATATAATGACAGTACCGATATAATGTCAGTACCGATATAACGACAGCACCGATATAATACCAGTACCGATATAATGTCAGTACCGATTTAACGATAGTACCGATATAATGACAGTACCGATTTAACAACAGTACCGATATAATGTCAGTAGCGATATAATAACAGTACCAATATAGCAACGGTACCGATATTCTGTCAGTACCGATATAAGGACAGGTCCAATATAATATCAGTACCGATATAACAACAGTACCGATATAATGTCAGTAACAATATTACAACAGTACCGATATAGTGACAGTATCGATATAACGACAGTACCGATATAATGACAGTACCGATTTAATACCAGTACCAATATCACGACAGTACCGATATAAAGACTGTACCGATATAATGTCAGTACCGATATGGCGACAGTACCGATATAATGACAGTACCGATATAATGACAATACCGATATAGCGACTGTACAGATATAATGTCAGTACCGATATATTGACAATCCCGATATAACGACAGTACCTATATAATGACAGTACTGTTATAATATCAGCACCAATGTCGTGACAGTACCGATATAATGACAGTACCGATATAATGACAGTTCTGATATAATGACAGTACCGATATATTGTCAGTACCAATATAACAACAGTACCGATATAGAGACAGTACCGATATAACGACAGGACCGATACAATGTCAGTACCAATAAAATGAATGTACTAATATAATGACAGTACCGATATAAGCTCAGTACCAATATAGCGACAGTACCGATATAACGAAAGCACCGATATAATGACAGTACCGATATAATGACAGTACCAATATAATGATAGTACCGATATATTGTCAGTACCAATATAACAACAGCACCGATATAGCGACTCTACCGATATAACGATAGCACCGATATAACAACAGTACCGATATAATGTCAATACCAATGTAGCGACAGTACCGATATAACGACTGCACTGATGTAACGACAGTACCGAAATAAAGTCAGTACCGATATAACGACAGCAGCGATATAATGCCAGTAGTGATTTAACGACAGTATCGATATAATGTCAGTACCGCTATAATAACAGTACCAATATAGCGACAGTATCGATATAATGACAGTATCGATATATTGACAGTACCGATATAATGACAATACAGATATAAAGACAGTACCGATATAGCGACAGGACCGATATAATGTCAGTACCAATATTACAATAGTACCGATATAGCGACAGTATCGATATAACGACAGTACCGATATAATGACAGGACCGATATAATGTCAGTACCGATATAATGACAGTACCGATATAATGTCAGTACCGATATATTAACAGTACCGATATAATGACAGTACAGATATAATGTCAGGACCAATATAGCAACAGTAATGATATAATGTCAGTACCGATATAATGTCAGCACCGATCTAACGACAGTACCGATATAATGACAGTACCGATATAATGTCAGTACCAATATAGCGATAGTACCGATATAATGTCAGTACCAATATGTTGACAGTACCGATATAACGACTATACCGATATAATGTCAGTACCAATATAGTGACAGTAACGATATAATAACAGTACCAATATAGTGACACTACCGATATAATGACAATGCCAATATAATGTCAGTATCGATATAAAGCCAGTACCAATATAACGACAGCACCGATATGATGACAATACCAAAATAATGTCAGTACCGATATAATGTCAGTACCAATATAACGACAGTACCGATATAATGACAATACCGATATAATAACAGTCCCAATATAGCGACAGTACCAATATAATGTCAGTACCGATATAACGACAGTATTGATATAACGACAGTACCAATATAATGTCAGTACCGATATAACGACAGTACCGATATAATGTCAGTACCAATATTACAACAGTTCCAATATCGCGACAGTAACGATATAACGACAGTACCGATATAATGACAGTACCGATGTAATACCAGTACCAATATCACGACAGTACCGATATAAAGACTGTACCGATATAATGTCAGTACCGATATGGCGACAGTACCGATATAATGACAGTACCGATATAATGACAATACCGATATAGCGACTGTACAGATATAATGTCAGTACCGATATATTGACAATCCCGATATAACGACAGTACCTATATAATGACAGTACTGATATAATATCAGCACCAATGTCGTGACAGTACCGATATAATGACAGTACCGATATAATGACAGTTCTGATATAATGACAGTACCGATATATTGTCAGTACCAATATAACAACAGTACCGATATAGAGACAGTACCGATATAACGACAGGACCGATACAATGTCAGTACCAATAAAATGAATGTACTAATATAATGACAGTACCGATATAAGCTCAGTACCAATATAGCGACAGTACCGATATAACGATAGCACCGATATAATGACAGGACCGATATAATGACAGTACCGATATAATGATAGTACCGATATATTGTCAGTACCAATATAACAACAGCACCGATATAGCGACTCTACCGATATAACGATAGCACCGATATAACAACAGTACCGATATAATGTCAATACCAATGTAGCGACAGTACCGATATAACGACTGCACTGATGTAACGACAGTACCGAAATAAAGTCAGTACCGATATAACGACAGCAGCGATATAATGCCAGTATCGATATATTGACAGTACCGATATAATGTCAGTACCAATATAGCGATAGTACCGATATAACGACAGTACCGATATAATGTCAGTACCGATATAATAATAGTACCAATATAGCGAAAGTACCAATATAATATCAGTACCGATATAACGACAGTATCGATATAATGACAGTACCGATATAATATCAGTACAAATAGAGCGACAGCACCGATATAATGACAGTACCGATATAATATCAGTACCAATATAGCGACAGGACCAATATAATGTCAGAACCGATGTAATGTCAGTACTGATATAACGACAGTACCGATATAATGACAGTACCGATATAATGTCAGTACCGATATAACGACTGTAACGATATAATGTCAGTAACAATATAGCGACAGTCACGATATAATGTCAGTACCGATATAATGTCAGTACCGATATAACGATAATACCGATATAATGACAGTACCGATATAATGTCAGTACCAATATAGCGACAGTACCAATATAATGTCAGTACCAAGATGTTGACAGTACCGATATAACGACAGTACCGATATAACGACAATACCGATATAATGACAGTACCGATATAATGTCAGTCCCTATATAACGACAGTAACAAAATAATGTCAGTACCAATATAGCGACAGTACCGATATAACGATAGCACCGATATAACAACAGTACCGATATAATGTCAGTACCAATATAACGACAGTACCGATATAACGACAGTACCGATATAATGTCAGTACCGATAGAATGAAAGTACCGATATAACGACAGTACCAATATAATGTCAGTACCGATAGAATGAAAGTACCGATATAACGACAGTAACGATATAATATCAGTACCAATATAGCGACACTACCGATATAATGACAGTACGGATATAATGTCAGTACCGATATAATGTCAGTACCAATAAAACGACAGCACCGATATAATGACAATACCAAAATAATGTCAGTACCGATAGAATGAAAGTACCGATATCACGACAGTACCGATATAACGACAATACCGATATAATATCAATACCAATATAGCAAAAGTAGCAATATAATGACAATACCGATATATTGACAGTACAGATCTAATGTAGGTCCCAATATAACGACAGTACCGATATAATGACAATACCGATATATTGACAGTACAGATCTAATGTAGGTCCCAATATAACGATAGTACCGATATAATGACAATACCGATATAGCGACTGCACCGATATAATACCAGTACCGATATAATGTCAGTACCGATTTAACGACAGTACCGATACAACGACAGTACCTATATAACGACAGTACCGATACAACGACAGTACCTATATAATGACAGTACCTATATAATGACAGTACCTATATAACGACAGTACCGATATAATACCAGTACCGATATAATGTCAGTACCGATTTAACGACAGTACCGATATAATGACAGTACCGATATAATGTCAATACCGATGTAACGACAGTACCAATATAATGTCAGTAGCGATATAATGTCAGTACCGATATAACGACAGTACAAATATAGCGACAGTAACGATATAACGACAGTACCGATATAATGACAGTACCGATATAATGTCAGTACCGATATAACGACAGCACCGATATAATACCAGTACCGATATAATGTCAGTACCGATTTAACGATAGTACCGATATAATGACAGTACCGATTTAACAACAGTACCGATATAATGTCAGTAGCGATATAATAACAGTACCAATATAGCAACGGTACCGATATTCTGTCAGTACCGATATAAGGACAGGTCCAATATAATATCAGTACCGATATAACAACAGTACCGATATAATGTCAGTAACAATATTACAACAGTACCGATATAGTGACAGTATCGATATAACGACAGTACCGATATAATGACAGTACCGATTTAATACCAGTACCAATATCACGACAGTACCGATATAAAGACTGTACCGATATAATGTCAGTACCGATATGGCGACAGTACCGATATAATGACAGTACCGATATAATGACAATACCGATATAGCGACTGTACAGATATAATGTCAGTACCGATATATTGACAATCCCGATATAACGACAGTACCTATATAATGACAGTACTGTTATAATATCAGCACCAATGTCGTGACAGTACCGATATAATGACAGTACCGATATAATGACAGTTCTGATATAATGACAGTACCGATATATTGTCAGTACCAATATAACAACAGTACCGATATAGAGACAGTACCGATATAACGACAGGACCGATACAATGTCAGTACCAATAAAATGAATGTACTAATATAATGACAGTACCGATATAAGCTCAGTACCAATATAGCGACAGTACCGATATAACGATAGCACCGATATAATGACAGTACCGATATAATGACAGTACCAATATAATGATAGTACCGATATATTGTCAGTACCAATATAACAACAGCACCGATATAGCGACTCTACCGATATAACGATAGCACCGATATAACAACAGTACCGATATAATGTCAATACCAATGTAGCGACAGTACCGATATAACGACTGCACTGATGTAACGACAGTACCGAAATAAAGTCAGTACCGATATAACGACAGCAGCGATATAATGCCAGTAGTGATTTAACGACAGTATCGATATAATGTCAGTACCGCTATAATAACAGTACCAATATAGCGACAGTATCGATATAATGACAGTATCGATATATTGACAGTACCGATATAATGACAATACAGATATAAAGACAGTACCGATATAGCGACAGGACCGATATAATGTCAGTACCAATATTACAATAGTACCGATATAGCGACAGTATCGATATAACGACAGTACCGATATAATGACAGGACCGATATAATGTCAGTACCGATATAATGACAGTACCGATATAATGTCAGTACCGATATATTAACAGTACCGATATAATGACAGTACAGATATAATGTCAGGACCAATATAGCAACAGTAATGATATAATGTCAGTACCGATATAATGTCAGCACCGATCTAACGACAGTACCGATATAATGACAGTACCGATATAATGTCAGTACCAATATAGCGATAGTACCGATATAATGTCAGTACCAATATGTTGACAGTACCGATATAACGACTATACCGATATAATGTCAGTACCAATATAGTGACAGTAACGATATAATAACAGTACCAATATAGTGACACTACCGATATAATGACAATGCCAATATAATGTCAGTATCGATATAAAGCCAGTACCAATATAACGACAGCACCGATATGATGACAATACCAAAATAATGTCAGTACCGATATAATGTCAGTACCAATATAACGACAGTACCGATATAATGACAATACCGATATAATAACAGTCCCAATATAGCGACAGTACCAATATAATGTCAGTACCGATATAACGACAGTATTGATATAACGACAGTACCAATATAATGTCAGTACCGATATAACGACAGTACCGATATAATGTCAGTACCAATATTACAACAGTTCCAATATCGCGACAGTAACGATATAACGACAGTACCGATATAATGACAGTACCGATGTAATACCAGTACCAATATCACGACAGTACCGATATAAAGACTGTACCGATATAATGTCAGTACCGATATGGCGACAGTACCGATATAATGACAGTACCGATATAATGACAATACCGATATAGCGACTGTACAGATATAATGTCAGTACCGATATATTGACAATCCCGATATAACGACAGTACCTATATAATGACAGTACTGATATAATATCAGCACCAATGTCGTGACAGTACCGATATAATGACAGTACCGATATAATGACAGTTCTGATATAATGACAGTACCGATATATTGTCAGTACCAATATAACAACAGTACCGATATAGAGACAGTACCGATATAACGACAGGACCGATACAATGTCAGTACCAATAAAATGAATGTACTAATATAATGACAGTACCGATATAAGCTCAGTACCAATATAGCGACAGTACCGATATAACGATAGCACCGATATAATGACAGGACCGATATAATGACAGTACCGATATAATGATAGTACCGATATATTGTCAGTACCAATATAACAACAGCACCGATATAGCGACTCTACCGATATAACGATAGCACCGATATAACAACAGTACCGATATAATGTCAATACCAATGTAGCGACAGTACCGATATAACGACTGCACTGATGTAACGACAGTACCGAAATAAAGTCAGTACCGATATAACGACAGCAGCGATATAATGCCAGTATCGATATATTGACAGTACCGATATAATGACAATACAGATATAAAGACAGTACCGATATAGCGACAGGACCGATATAATGTCAGTACCAATATTACAATAGTACCGATATAGCGACAGTATCGATATAACGACAGTACCGATATAATGACAGGACCGATATAATGTCAGTACCGATATAATGACAGTACCGATATAATGTCAGTACCGATATATTAACAGTACCGATATAATGACAGTACAGATATAATGTCAGGACCAATATAGCGACAGTGATGATATAATGTCAGTACCGATATAATGTCAGCACCGATATAACGACAGTACCGATATAATGACAGTACCGATATAATGTCAGTACCAATATAGCGATAGTACCGATATAATGTCAGTACCAATATGTTGACAGTACCGATATAACGACTATACCGATATAATGTCAGTACCAATATAGTGACAGTAACGATATAATACCAGTACCAATATAGCGACACTACCGATATAATGACAGTACCGATATAATGACAATACCGTTATAGCGACTGTTCCGATATAATGTCAGTAACAATATAACGACAGTACCGATATAATTACAGTACCGATATAATGTCAGTACCGATATAACGACAGTTCCGATATAATGTCAGTACCAATATAACGACAGTACCGATATAACAACAGTACCGATATAATGACAGTACTGACATAATGATAGTGCCGATATATTGTCAGTACCAATATAACAACAGTACCGACATAATATCAGTACCAACATAGCGACAGTACCGATAAAATGTCAGTACCGATATATTGACAGTCCCGATATAATGACAGTACCAATATAATGTCAGTACCGATATAATATCAATACCAATATCGCGACAGTACCGATATAATGACAGTATCGATATAATGATACTACCGATATATTGTCAGTACCAATATAATGAAAGTACCGATATAATGAAAGTACCGATATAATGACAGTACCGATATAGCGACAGTACCGATATAATGTCAGTACCAATATGTTGACAGTACCGATATAACGACTTTACCGATATAATATCAGTACCAATATAGCGACAGTAACGATCTAATACCAGTACCAATATAGCGACACCACCGATATCATGACAATGCCGATATAATGTCAGTATCGATATAAAGCCAGTACCAATATAACGACAGTACTGATATAATGACAACACCGATATAGCGACTGTACCGATATAACGAGAGCATCGAGAAACAACAGTTCTGATATAATATCAGTACCAATATAGCGACAGTACCGATATAATGACAGTACCGATATAATGTCAGTACCAATATAATGAAAGTACCGATGTAACGACAGTACCGATATAATGTCAGTACCAATATAGCGACAGTACCGATATAACAATAGCACCGATATAGCAACAGTACTGATAAAATGTCAGTACTGATATATTGACAGTCCCGATATAATGACAGTACTGATATAATGTCAGTACCAATATAGCGACAGTACTGATATAATGACAGTACCGATATAATGACAGTATCGATATCATGATAGTACCCATATATTGTCAGTACCAAAATAACAACAGTACCGATATAATGTCAGTACCGATATAACGACAGTACCGATATAATGTCAGTACCAATATAACGACAGTACCGATATAATGACAGTACCGATATAATGACAATACCGTTATAGCGACTGTTCCGATATAATGTCAGTAACAATATAACGACAGTACCGATATAATGACAGTACCGATATAATGTCAGTACCGATATAACGACAGTTCCGATATAATGTCAGTACCAATATAACGACAGTACCGATATAACAACAGTACCGATATAATGACAGTACTGACATAATGATAGTGCCGATATATTGTCAGTACCAATATAACAACAGTACCGACTAAATATCAGTACCAACATAGCGACAGTACCGATAAAATGTCAGTACCGATATATTGACAGTCCCGATATAATGACAGTACCAATATAATGTCAGTACCGATATAATATCAATACCAATATCGCGACAGTACCGATATAATGACAGTATCGATATAATGATACTACCGATATATTGTCAGTACCAATATAATGAAAGTACCGATATAATGAAAGTACCGATATAGCGACAGTACCGATATAATGTCAGTACCAATATGTTGACAGTACCGATATAACGACTGTACCGATATAATATCAGTACCAATATAGCGACAGTAACGATCTAATACCAGTACCAATATAGCGACACCACCGATATCATGACAATGCCGATATAATGTCAGTATCGATATAAAGCCAGTACCAATATAACGACAGTACTGATATAATGACAAGACCGATATAGCGACTGTACTGATATAACGAGAGCATCGAGAAACAACAGTTCTGATATAATATCAGTACCAATATAGCGACAGTACCGATATAATGACAGTACCGATATAATGTCAGTACCAATATAATGAAAGTACCGATGTAACGACAGTACCGATATAATGTCAGTACCAATATAGCGACAGTACCGATATAACAATAGCACCGATATAGCAACAGTACTGATAAAATGTCAGTACTGATATATTGACAGTCCCGATATAATGACAGTACTGATATAATGTCAGTACCAATATAGCGACAGTACTGATATAATGACAGTACCGATATAATGACAGTATCGATATCATGATAGTACCCATATATTGTCAGTACCAAAATAACAACTGTACCGGTATAGCGACAGTACCGATATAACGACAGTACCGATATAATGTCAGTACCAATGTAATGAAAGTACCGGTATAATGACAGTACCGATATAATGTCAGTACCAATATAGCGATAGTACCGATATAATACCAGTACCAATATAGCGACACTACCGATATAATGACAATGCCGATATAATGTCAGCATCGATATAAAGCCAGTACCAATATAACGACAGCACCGATATAATGACAATACCGATATAGCGACTGTACCGATATAAAGATAGCACCGATATAACAACAGTACTGATATAATATCAGTCCCAATATAATGACCGTACCGATATAATGTCAGTACCGATATAACGACAGTACCAATATAGCGACAGTACCGATATAGTGACAGTACCGATACAATGACAGTACCGATATAATGATACAACCGATATATTGTCAGTACCAATATAATGACAGTACCAATATAGCGACAGTACCGATATAATGATAATACCGATATAATATCAGTATCAATATAGCGAGAGTACCGATATAACGACAGTAACAATAGAGTGACAGTACAGCTATAATGACAATACCGATATAATATCCATACCAAAAAAGCGACAGTACCGATATAATGACAATACCGATACAATATCAGTACCAATATAACGACAGTACCGATGTAACGTAAGTACAGATAAAACGACAATTCCGAGATAATGTCAGTACCAATATAATGACAATACCAATATAATGTCAGTTCCGATATAATGACAGTACCGATATTATGTCATCACCGATATAACGACAGTACCGATGTAACGTAAGTACTGATAAAACGACAATTCCGAGATAATGTCAGTACCAATATATTGACAGTAACAACATAACGACACTACCAATATAACGACAGTACCGATGACAGTACTGATATAATGTCAGTACCAATATAACGACAGTAGCGATATAACGACAGTACCAATATAACGACAGTACCGATATAATGTCGGTACCAATATATCGACAGTACCGATATAATGTCAGTACCGATATAATGTCTGTACCAATATAACAACAGTACCGATATAATGTCAGTACCAATATCACGACAGTACCAATATAACGACAGTACCGATATAATGTCGGTACCAATATAATGACAATACCAATATAATGTCAGTTCCGATATAATGACAGTACCGATATAAAGACAGTACTTATATAATGTCAGTTCTGATATAATGACAGTACCGATATTATGTCAGCACCGATATAACGACCGTTCCGATATAACGACAGTACCGATATAACGACAGTACCGATGTAATGTCACCACCGATATAACAACAGTGCCGATATAATGACAGTACCATTATAGCGACAGTCCCGATATAACAACAATACCGATGTAATATCAGTATCAATGTAGCGAGTGTACCGATATAATGACAGTAAAAATATAGTGACAGTACCGATATAATGACAACACCGATATAATGTCAGTACCAATATAGCGACAGTACCGATATAATGACAATACCGATATAATATCAGTACCAATATAGCGATAGTACCAATATAAAGACAGGACCGATAGAATGTCAGTCCCAATATAGCGACTGTACCGATATAATGTCAGTTCCAATATATCGACAGTACCGATATAATGTCAGTACCGATATAATGTCTGTACCAATATAACAACAGTACCGATATAATGTCAGAACCAATTGAGCGACAGTACCCGTATAACGACAGTACCGATATAATGTCAGTACCGATATAATGTCAGTACCAATATAACGACAGTACCGATAAAATGTCAGAACCAATTGAGCGACAGTACCTGTATAACGACAGTACCGATATAATGTCAGTACCGATATAATGTCTGTACCAATATAACAACAGTACCGATATAATATCAGTACCAATATAACGGCAGTACCGATAAAACGACAAATCCGATAAAATGTCAGTGCCAATATATTGACAGTAACGACATAATGACACTACCAATATAATGACAGTACCGATGACAGTACCGATATAATGTCAGTACCAATATATCGACAGGACCGATATAATGTCAGTACCGATATAATGTCAGTACCAATGTAATGAAAGTACCGGTATAATGACAGTACCGATATAATGTCAGTACCTATATAGCGATAGTACCGATATAATACCAGTACCAATATAGCGACACTACCGATATAATGACAATGCCGATATAATGTCAGCATCGATATAAAGCCAGTACCAATATAACGACAGCACCGATATAATGACAATACCGATATAGCGACTGTACCGATATAAAGATAGCACCGATATAACAACAGTACTGATATAATATCAGTCCCAATATAATGACCGTACCGATATAATGTCAGTACCGATATAACGACAGTACCAATATAGCGACAGTACCGATATAATGACAGTACCGATACAATGACAGTACCGATATAATGATACAACAGATATATTGTCAGTACCAATATAATGACAGTACCAATATAGCGACAGTACCGATATAATGATAATACCGATATAATATCAGTATCAGTATAGCGAGAGTACCGATATAACGACAGTAACAATAGAGTGACAGTACAGCTATAATGACAATACCGATATAATATCCATACCAAAAAAGCGACAGTACCGATATAATGACAATACCGATACAATATCAGTACCAATATAACGACAGTACCGATGTAACGTAAGTACAGATAAAACGACAATTCCGAGATAATGTCAGTACCAATATAATGACAATACCAATATAATGTCAGTTCCGATATAATGACAGTACCGATATTATGTCATCACCGATATAACGACAGTACCGATGTAACGTAAGTACTGATAAAACGACAATTCCGAGATAATGTCAGTACCAATATATTGACAGTAACAACATAACGACACTACCAATATAACGACAGTACCGATGACAGTACCGATATAATGTCAGTACCAATATAACGACAGTAGCGATATAACGACAGTACCAATATAACGACAGTACCGATATAATGTCGGTACCAATATATCGACAGTACCGATATAATGTCAGTACCGATATAATGTCTGTACCAATATAACAACAGTACCGATATAATGTCAGTACCAATATAACGACAGTACCAATATAACGACAGTACCGATATAATGTCGGTACCAATATAATGACAATACCAATATAATGTCAGTTCCGATATAATGACAGTACCGATATAAAGACAGTACTTATATAATGTCAGTTCTGATATAATGACAGTACCGATATTATGTCAGCACCGATATAACGACCGTTCCGATATTACGAAAGTACCGATATAACGACAGTACCGATGTAATGTCACCACCGATATAACAACAGTGCCGATATAATGACAGTACCATTATAGCGACAGTCCCGATATAACAACAATACCGATGTAATATCAGTATCAATATAGCGAGTGTACCGATATAATGACAGTAAAAATATAGTGACAGTACCGATATAATGACAACACCGATATAATGTCAGGACCAATATAGCGACAGTACCGATATAATGTCAGTACCGATATAATGTCAGTACCGATATAGCGACAGTACCAATATAATGACAATACCGATATAATATCAGTACCAATATAGCGATAGTACCAATATAAAGACAGGACCGATAGAATGTCAGTCCCAATATAGCGACTGTACCGATATAATGTCAGTTCCAATATATCGACAGTACCGATATAATGTCAGTACCGATATAATGTCTGTACCAATATAACAACAGTACCGATATAATGTCAGAACCAATTGAGCGACAGTACCCGTATAACGACAGTACCGATATAATGTCAGTACCGATATAATGTCAGTACCAATATAACGACAGTACCGATAAAATGTCAGAACCAATTGAGCGACAGTACCCGTATAACGACAGTACCGATATAATATCAGTACCAATATAACGGCAGTACCGATAAAACGACAAATCCGATATAATGTCAGTGCCAATATATTGACAGTAACGACATAATGACACTACCAATATAATGACAGTACCGATGACAGTACCGATATAATGTCAGTACCAATATATCGACAGGACCGATATAATGTCAGAACCGATATAATGTCAGTACCGATATAACGACAGTAACAATATAGTGATCGTACCCATATAATGACAATACCTATATAATATCCGTACCAAAAAAGCGACAGTACCGATATAATGACAATACCGATATAATATCAGTACCAATATAGCGAGAGTACCGATATAACGACAGTACCAATATAGCAACAGTACCGATATAATGACAATACCGATATAATATCAGTACCAAAATAACGACAGTAGCGATGTAACGGCTATTCCGATATAATGTCAGAAACCAATATATTGACAGTAAGGACATAACGACAATACCGATATAACGACAGTACCGATATAACGACAGTACCGATATAATATCAGTACCAATAGAGCGACAGTACCGATATAATGTCAGTACAGATATAATGTCAGTCCCAATAGCGATATAACGACAGTACCAATATAACGACAGTACCGATATAATGTCAGTACCAATATATCGACAGTACCGATATAATGTCAGTACCGATATAATATCAGTACCAATATAGCGACAGTACCGATATAATGTCAGTGCCGATATAATGTCAGCACAAATATAACAACAGTACCAATATCGCGACTGTACCGATATAATGACAATACCAATATAATGTCACTATCGATATAATGTCAGGACCGATATAACATCAGTACCAATATAGCGACAGTACCAATATAACGACAGTACCGATATAATATCAGTACCAATAGAGCGACAGTACCGATATAATGTCAGTACCGATATAATGTCAGTACCGATATAATATCAGTTCCAATATAATGACAGTACCGATATAATGACAGTACCGATATAACAACAGTACCGATAAAATGTCAGGACCCATATAATGTCAGTACCAATATAACAACAGTACCGATATAATATGAGTACCAATATAACCAAAGTACCGATATATTAACAGTACCGATATAATGACAGTACCAATATAACGACAGTACCGATATAATGACAGTACCGATATAATGACAATACCGATATAATATCAGTACCAATATAGCAACAGTACGGACATAATGACAGTGACAATATGACGACAGTACCAATATAGCGACAGTACCGATATAATATCAGTAACGATATAAAGACAGTACAGATATAAAGACAGTACCGATATAACGACAATACCAATATAGCGACTGTACCGATATAATATCAGTACCGATATAACGTCTACCAATATAACAACAGTACCGATATGACGACAGTACCGATATAATGACAATACCGATATAATGTCAGTACCAATATAGTGACAGTACCGATATAATATCAGTACCGATATAATGTCAGTACCGATATAGCGACAGTACCAATATAATGACAATACCGATATAATATCAGTACCAATATAGCGATAGTACCAATATAAAGACAGGACCGATAGAATGTCAGTCCCAATATAGCGACTGTACCGATATAATGTCAGTTCCAATATAGCGACAGACCCGATATAATGACAATACTGAAATAATATCAGTATCAATATAGCGAGAGTACCGATATAACAACAGTACCAATATAGTGACAGTACCGATATAATGACAATACCGATATAACGACAGTACCGATATAACGACAGTACCGATATAATATCAGTACCAATAGAGCGACAGTACCGATATAATGTCAGTACAGATATAATGTCAGTCCCAATAGCGATATAACGACAGTACCAATATAACGACAGTACCGATATAATGTCAGTACCAATATATCGACAGTACCGATATAATGTCAGTACCGATATAATATCAGTACCAATAGAGCGACAGTACCGATATAATGTCAGTACCGATATAATATCAGTTCCAATATAATGACAGTACCGATATAATGACAGTACCGATATAACAACAGTACCGATAAAATGTCAGGACCCATATAATGTCAGTACCAATATAACAACAGTACCGATATAATATGAGTACCAATATAACGAAAGTACCGATATATTAACAGTACCGATATAATGACAGTACCAATATAACGACAGTACCGATATAATGACAGTACCGATATAATGACAATACCGATATAATATCAGTACCAATATAGCAACAGTACGGACATAATGACAGTGACAATATGACGACAGTACCAATATAGCAACAGTACCGATATAATATCAGTAACGATATAAAGACAGTACAGATATAAAGACAGTACCGATATAACGACAATACCAATATAGCGACTGTACCGATATAATATCAGTACCGATATAACGTCTACCAATATAACAACAGTACCGATATGACGACAGTACCGATATAATGACAATACCGATATAATGTCAGTACCAATATAGTGACAGTACCGATATAATATCAGTACCGATATAATGTCAGTACCGATATAGCGACAGTACCAATATAATGACAATACCGATATAATATCAGTACCAATATAGTGATAGTACCAATATAAAGACAGGACCGATAGAATGTCAGTCCCAATATAGCGACTGTACCGATATAATGTCAGTTCCAATATAGCGACAGACCCGATATAATGACAATACTGAAATAATATCAGTATCAATATAGCGAGAGTACCGATATAACAACAGTACCAATATAGTGACAGTACCGATATAATGACAATACCGATATAACGACAGTACCGATATAACGACAGTACCGATATAATATCAGTACCAATAGAGCGACAGTACCGATATAATGTCAGTACAGATATAATGTCAGTCCCAATAGCGATATAACGACAGTACCAATATAACGACAGTACCGATATAATGTCAGTACCAATATATCGACAGTACCGATATAATGTCAGTACCGATATAATATCAGTACCAATATAGCGACAGTACCGATATAATGTCAGTGCCGATATAATGTCAGCACAAATATAACAACAGTACCAATATCGCGACTGTACCGATATAATGACAATACCAATATAATGTCAGTTCCGATATAATGACAGTACCGATATAAAGACAGTACTTATATAATGTCAGTTCTGATATAATGACAGTACCGATATTATGTCAGCACCGATATAACGACAGTTCCGATATAACGACAGTACCGATATAACGACAGTACCGATGTAATGTCACCACCGATATAACAACAGTGCCGATATAATGACAGTACCAATATAGCGACAGTCCCGATATAACAACAATACCGATGTAATATCAGTATCAATATAGCGAGTGTACCGATATAATGACAGTAAAAATATAGTGACAGTACCGATATAATGACAATACCGATATAATGTCAGTACCAATATAGCGACAGTACCGATATAATGTCAGTACCGATATAATGTCAGTACCGATATAGCGACAGTACCAATATAATGACAAAAGCGATATAATATCAGTACCAATATAGCGATAGTACCAATATAAAGACAGGACCGATAGAATGTCAGTCCCAATATAGCGACTGTACCGATATAATGTCAGTTCCAATATAGCGACAGACCCGATATAATGACAATACCGAAATAATATCAGTATCCATATAGCGAGAGTACCGATATAACAACAGTACCAATATAGTGACAGTACCGATATAATGACAATACCGATATAACGACAGTACCGATATAATGACAGCACCGATATAATGTCACTATCGATATAATGTCAGGACCGATATAACATCAGTACCAATATAGCGACAGTACCAATATAACGACAGTACCGATATAATATCAGTACCAATAGAGCGACAGTACCGATATAATGTCAGTACCGATATAATATCAGTTCCAATATAATGACAGTACCGATATAATGACAGTACCGATATAACAACAGTACCGATAAAATGTCAGGACCCCTATAATGTCAGTACCAATATAACAACAGTACCGATATAATATGAGTACCAATATAACCAAAGTACCGATATATTAACAGTACCGATATAATGACAGTACCAATATAACGACAGTACCGATATAATGACAGTACCGATATAATGACAATACCGATATAATATCAGTACCAATATAGCAACAGTACGGACATAATGACAGTGACAATATGACGACAGTACCAATATAGCGACAGTACCGATATAATATCAGTAACGATATAAAGACAGTACAGATATAAAGACAGTACCGATATAACGACAATACCAATATAGCGACTGTACCGATATAATATCAGTACCGATATAACGTCTACCAATATAACAACAGTACCGATATGACGACAGTACCGATATAATGACAATACCGATATAATGTCAGTACCAATATAGTGACAGTACCGATATAATATCAGTACCGATATAATGTCAGTACCGATATAGCGACAGTACCAATATAATGACAATACCGATATAATATCAGTACCAATATAGCGATAGTACCAATATAAAGACAGGACCGATAGAATGTCAGTCCCAATATAGCGACTGTACCGATATAATGTCAGTTCCAATATAGCGACAGACCCGATATAATGACAATACTGAAATAATATCAGTATCAATATAGCGAGAGTACCGATATAACAACAGTACCAATATAGTGACAGTACCGATATAATGACAATACCGATATAACGACAGTACCGATATAATGTCACTATCGATATAATGTCAGGACCGATATAACATCAGTACCAATATAGCGACAGTACCAATATAACGACAGTACCGATATAATATCAGTACCAATATAGCGACAGTACCGATATAATGTCAGTACCGATATAATATCAGTTCCAATATAATGACAGTACCGATATAATGACAGTACCGTTATAACAACAGTACTGATAAAATGTCAGGACCCATATAATGTCAGTACCAATATAACAACAGTACCGATACAATATGAGTACCAATATAACGAAAGTACCGATATATTAACAGTACCGATATAATGACAGTACCAATATAACGACAGTACCGATAAAATGTCAGTACCAATTGAGCGACAGTACCCGTATAACGACAGTACCGATATAACGACAGTACCGATATAATGACAGTACCGATATAATGACAAGACCGATATAATATCAGCACCAATATAGCAACAGTACGGACATAATGACAGTGACAATATGACGACAGTACCAATATAGCGACAGTACCGATATAATATCAGCAACGATATAAAGACAGTACAGATATAAAGACAGTACCGATATAACGACAATACCAATATAGCGACTGTACCAATATAATATCAGTACCGATATAACGTCTACCAATATAACAACAGTACCGATATGACGACAGTACCGATATAATGACAATACCGATATAATGTCAGTACTGATATAATGACAGTACCGATATAACGACATACCGATATAATAACAGTACTGATATAATGACAGTACCAATATAACGGCAGTACCGATATAACGACAGTACCGATATAATGACAGTACCGATGTAACGATAGTACCGATATAATGACAGTACCGATGTAACGATAGTACCGATATAATGACAGTACCGATATAATGATAATACCGATATAATATCAGTACCAATATAACGACAGTACCGATAAAACGACAATTCCGATATAATGTCAGTACCAATATATTGACAGTAACAACATAACGACACGACCAATATAAAGAAAGTGCCGATGACAGTACCGATATAATGTAGGCACCAATACATCGACAGTACTGATACAATGACAGTACCGATATAATATCAGTACCAATGTAACGACAGTAGCGATATAATGACAGTACCCATATAAGGACAGTACCGATATAATGTCAGTACCAATATAACGACAGTACCGATATAATGACAGTGCCGATATAACGACAGTACCGATATAATGACAGTACCGATATAGCGACTCTACCGATATGTCAGTACCGATATAACGACAGTACCGATATAATGACAGTACTGACATAATGATAGTGCCGATATAGTGTCAGTACCAATATAACAACAGTACTGACATAATATCAGTGCCAATATAGCGACAGTACCGATAAAATGTCAGTACCGATATATTACAGTCCCGATATAATGACAGTCCGATATAATGTCAGTACCAATATAATGACAATACCGATATAATGACAGTACCGATATAGCGATAGTACCGATATAATGACAATATCGATATAACGACAATACCAATATAGCGACTGTACCGATATAATGTCAGTACCGATATATTGACAGTAACAACATAACGACACTACCAATATAACGACAGTACCGATGACAGTACCGATATAATATCAGTACCAATATAACGACAGTAGGAATATAACGACAGTACCGATATAATGTCAGTACCAATATAACGACAGTACCGATATAATGTCAGTGCCAATATAACGACAGCACCGATATAATGTCAGTACCAATATAATGACAGTACCAAAATAGCGACAGTACCGATATAATGATAATACCGATAAAATATCAGTACCAATATAACGACAGGACCAAGATAACGAAAGTACCGATGACAGTACCGATATAATGTCAGTGCCAATATATCAACAGTACTGATATAATGTCAGCACCGATATAATATCAGTACCAATATAACGACAGTAGCGATATAACGACAGTACCAATATAACGACAGTACCGATATAATATCAGTACCGATATAATGTCAGTACCGATATAATGTCTGTACCAATATAACGACAGTACCGATATAATGTCATTACCAATATATAACAACAGTACCGATATAATGTCATTACCAATATATAACAACAGTACTAATAAAATGTCAGTAGCAATTGAGCGACATTACCCGTATAACGACAGTACCGATATAATGACAGTACCGATATAACGTCAGTACCGATATAATGACAATACTGATATAAAGACAGTACTGATATACTGACAGTACCGATAAAATGACAATATGGATATAATGTCAGTACCAATATATTGACAATAACAACATAACGACACTACCAACATAACGACAGTACCGATGACAGTACCGATATAATGTCAGTACCAATATATCGACAGTACTGATATAACGACAGTACCGATAAAATGACAATATGGATATAATGTCAGTACCAATATATTGACAATAACAACATAACGACACTACCAACATAACGACAGTACCGATGACAGTACCGATATAATATCAGTACCAATATAACGACAGTAGCGATATAACGACAGTACCAATATATCGACAGTACCGATATAATGACAGTACCGATATAATATCAGTACCAATATAACGACAGTAGCGATATAATGACAGTACCAATATATCGACAGTACTGATATAATGTCAGTACCGATATAACGACAGCACTAATATAACGACAGTACCGATATAATGACAGTACCAATATAGCGACAGTACTGATATAATGATAATACCGATATAATATCAGTACCAATATAACGACAGTACCAATGTAACGTCAGTACTAATAAAACGACAATTCCGATATAATGTCAGTACCAATATATTGACAGTAACAACATAAAGACACTACCAATATAACGAAAGTACCGATGACAGTACTGATATAATGTCAGTACCAATATATCAACAGCACTGATATACTGTCAGTACCGATATAATATCAGTACCAATATAACGACAGTACCGATATAATGTCAGTACCAATATAACGACAGTACCGATATAATGACAGTACCGATATAATGACAGTCCCGATATAATGACAGTACCGATATAATGACAGTACTGACATAATGATAGTGCCGATATATTGTCAGTACCAATATAACAACAGTCCCGACATAATATCAGTACCAATATCGCGACAGTACCGATAAAATGTCAGTACCGATATATTGACAGTCCCAATATAATGACAGTCCGATATAATGTCAGTACCGATATAATGACAATACCGATATAACGACATTACCTATATAATGACAATACAGATATAACGACAGTACCGATATAATGACAATACCGATATAATGACAGTACCGATATAGCGATAGTACCGATATAATGACAATACCGATATAATGACAGTACCGATATAACGACAGTACCGAGATAATGTCAGTACCAATAAAACGACAGTACCGATATAATGTCAGGACCAATATAGCGACAGTACCAATACAAAATCAGTACCGATATAAGGTCTACCAGTATAACGCCAGTACCGATATAATGACAGTGCCGATATAATGACAGTACCGATAAAATGACAGTACCACTATAACGACAGTACCGATATAACGACAGTACCGATATACTGACAGTACCGATAAAATGACAGTACCGATATAACGACATACCGATATAATGTCAGTACTGATAAAATGACAGTACCGATATAATGACAGTACCGATAAAATGACAGTACCGATATAATGACAGTACCGATATAACGACATACCGATATAATGTCAGTACTGATAAAATGACAGTACCGATATAATGACAGTACCGATAAAATGACAGTACCGATATAACGACAGTACCGATATAATGTCAGTACCGATAAAATGACAGTACCGATATAATGACAGTACCGATAAAATGACAGTACCGATATAACGACAGTACCGATATAATGTCAGTACCGATATAATGTCAATACCGATATAACGACAGCACTGATATAACGACAGTACCGATATAATGTCAGTACCAATATAGCGACAGTACCGATATACTGACAGTACCGAAATAATGACAGTACGGATATAATGTCAGTTCCGATAAAATGACAGTACCGATATAATGACTTTATCGATATAATGTCAGTACCAATATAACGACAGTACCGATATACTGACAGTACCGATATAATGACAATACCGATATAATGACAGTACCGATATAGCGATAGTACCGATATAATGACAATACCGATATAACGACAGTACCTATATAATGACAATACAGATATAACGACAGTACCGATATAATGACAATACCGATATAATGACAGTACCGATATAGCGATAGTACCGATATAATGACAATACCGATATAATGACAGTACCGATATAACGACAGTACCGAGATAATGTCAGTACCAATAAAACGACAGTACCGATATAATGTCAGGACCAATATAGCGACAGTACCAATATAATATCAGTACCGATATAAGGTCTACCAGTATAACGCCAGTACCGATATAACGACAGTGCCGATATAATGACAGTACCTATATAATGACAGTACCGATATAATTTCAGTACCAATATAACGATAGTACCGATATAATGACTTTATCGATATAATAGCATTACCAATATAGCGACAGTACCGATAAAATAACAGTATCACTATAACGACAGTACCGATATAACGACAGTACCGATATAATGTCAGTACCGATAAAATGTCAATACCGATATAACGACAGCACTGATATAACGACAGTACCGATATAATGACAATACCGATATAATGACAGTACCGATACAGCGATTGTACCGATATAATGACAATACCGATATAATGACAGTACCGATGTAACGACAGTACCGAGATAATGTCAGTACCAATAAAACGACAGTACCGATATAATGTCAGTACCAATAAAACGACAGTACCGATATAATGTCAGGACCAATATAGCGACAGTACCAATATAATATCAGTACCGATATAAGGTCTACCAGTATAACGCCAGTACCGATATAACGACAGTGCCGATATAATGACAGTACCTATATAATGACAGTACCGATATAATTTCAGTACCAATATAACGATAGTACCGATATAATGACTTTATCGATATAATAGCATTACCAATATAGCGACAGTACCGATAAAATAACAGTATCACTATAACGACAGTACCGATATAACGACAGTACCGATATAATGTCAGTACCGATAAAATGTCAATACCGATATAACGACAGCACTGATATAACGACAGTACCGATATAATGACAATACCGATATAATGACAGTACCGATACAGCGATTGTACCGATATAATGACAATACCGATATAATGACAGTACCGATGTAACGACAGTACCGAGATAATGTCAGTACCAATAAAACGACAGTACCGATATAATGTCAGTACCAATAAAACGACAGTACCGATATAATGTCAGGACCAATATAGCGACAGTACCAATATAATATCAGTACCGATATAAGGTCTACCAGTATAACGCCAGTACCGATATAACGACATACCGATATAATGTCAGTACCAATATATTGACAGTAACAACATAACGACACTACCAATATAACGAAAGTGCCGATGACAGTACCGATATAATGTCAGCACCAATACATCGACAGTAGGAATATAATGACAGTACCAATATAATGACAGTACCAATATAGCGACAATATCGATATAATGTCAGTACCAATATAGCGACAGTACCGATATACTGACAGTACCAAAATAATGACGGTACGGATATGATTTCAGTACCGATATAATGACTTTATCGATATAATGTCAGTACCAATATAACGACAGTACCGATATAACAACAGTACCGATATACTGACAGTACCGATATAACGACAGCACCGATATAATATCATTACAAATATAACGACAGGACCAATGTAACGTCAGTACCGATATAATGTCAGTACCGATATAATGACAGTACCGATATAATGACAGTACCGATATAATGTAAGTACCGATATAACGACAGCACTGATATAACGACAGTACTGATATAATGTCAGTCCCAATATATTGACAGTAACAACATAATGACACTACCAATATAACGACAGTACCGATGACAGTACCGATATAATGTCAGTACCAATATATCGACAGTACTGATATAATGTCAGTACCGATATAATATCATTACCAATATAACGACAGTAGCGATATAACGACAATACCGATATAACGACAGTACCAATATAACGACAGTACCGATAAAATGACAGTACCGATATAATGAGAATATCGATATAATGTCAGCACCAATATAGCGACAGTACCGATATAATGTCAGTACCAATATAGCGACAGTTCCGATATAATGACAGTACCGATATAACGACAGTACTGATATAATGTCAGTACTGATATAATGACAGTACCGATATAATGTCATTACCAATATAGCGACAGTACCGATAAAATGACAGTACCGATATAATGACAGTACCGATATAATGAGAATATCTATATAATGTCAGTACCAATATAGCGGCAGTACCGATATAATGACAGTACCGATATAATGACAGGACCTTTCTAATGTCAGTACCAACATAATGACAGTAAGGATATAACGACAGTACCGATATAACGACAGTACCGATGTAATGTCAGTACCAATATAACGACAATACCGATATAACGACAATACCGATATAATGACAGTACTGATATAGCGATAGTACCGATATAATGACAATACCGATATAACGTCATTACCGTTATAACGACAGTACCGATATAATGTCAGTACCAATATAGCGACAGTACCGATATAATATCAGTACCGATATAATGTCTACCAGTATAACGCCAGTACCGATATAATGACAGTACCGATATAATGACAGTACCAATATAACGACAGTGCCGATATAATGACAGTACCAATATAATGACAGTACCGATATAATGACAATACCAATATAACAACAGGACCTTTCTAATGTCAGTACCAACATAATGACAGTAAGGATATAACGACAGTACCGATATAAAGACATTACTGACATAAAGATTAAACTATATAACGACAGTCATCATCATCATCATAGGCAGTCCCTTGGAAACGAGGAAGACTTGCTTCCACTCTTAACATGAGTCCTTAGGTGACTGGACAGTCCAATACAATCTGTCACAGATGGGACAGACAGTCGCTGAGGGAAGGGGAGGGTGGGACTGGTTTGCCGCACGCTCCTTCCGCTGCCTGCGCTTGGTTTCTGCATGCTCTCGGTGACGAGACTCGAGGTGCTCAGCGCCCTCCCGGTTGCTCTTCCTCCACTTAGGGCGGACTGGTCTTTGGCCAGGGACTCCCAGGTGTCGATGGGGATGTTGCACTTGATCAGCGAGGCTGTGAGGGTGTCCTTGTAACGTTTCCTCTGCCCACCTTTGGCTTATTTGCCGTGAAGGAGTTCCGAGTAGAGCGCTTGCTTTGGGAGTCTCGTATCTGGCATGCGGACAATGTGGCCCTGCCCAGCGGAGCTGGTCAAGTGTGGTCATAAGGTTGGCGTAAGATCTGCTTTTATTATGCATAAGGCTTGAAAAGCTCAGAATTATACATTTGTTTCAATAAATAGACAGATTCTTGAGCGATAAGGGAGTGAAGGGTTATGGGGAGCGGGCAGGGAAGTGGAGCTGAGTCCATGATCGGATCAGCCATGATCGTATTAAATGGCGAAGCAAGCTTGAGGGGTCAAATGGTTCACTCCTGCTCCTATTTCTTATGTTCTTATGGACCATGCAGCTTAAAGGGAATGTTGTCCATCTGATATAGTCAGCCTGAATATAATTATTCCTGTCCCTACCTCTTTAACCAAGCTTTTGGTCACCTGTCCTAACAACTCCCAATGTGGCTCGGTGTCAAATTATATTTGATAATGGCTCCTGTGAAGCGCCTTGGGACGTTTTACTCTGTTAAAGGTGCTGTATAAATGCAGATTATTGTTGCTGTAATGAAGATGTTGTGCCTTATGAAGAGGTCACACAGCAGGGCATGGATACCGTGTTATATTTTATAAAATAAACTTGCCCTTAAGGTTAACTTGTGTTGCATGAGCTTGGGATTTCACAAGTAGGGTATGAGGGCTGGTTGCACGCCATGGCGCACCATCTTGCCGTCCGGAGGAGGCGGGGGTCCCCGATGGAGTGCACTCTACTCGGGAGTCCTCCCTCTATTTATCGGGGACTTGCCCTGGAGGGTGGTGCACGGAGCAGTCCCATGCAACTGGTTTTTAGGTCTGTTCACGGGCTCCCAGGCCGCCTGCAATTTCTGCGGTCTGGAGGAGTCCGTGTTCTATGTTTATGTGGAGTGTGGGAGGTTGCAGCCCCCCTTCCATTATATAAAGGGGTAGCTCCTCAAATTCTGGCTGCACTTCTGTCCCACACTCCTGATCTTTGGGCACCCTGTGCGGAGGGGAGCGGGCAGGTCCGAGGGCCTCCTCGTGGGACTGCTCCTGGGCCTGGCCAAGGTGGCCATTAACCAGTCCAGGCAGCAAGCGGTCGAGGGGGTCTTTCAGCCCTGACTGCCTACCTCTCTTCCGCGGTTACATCCGAGGCAGGGTGTCCCTAGCGATGGAGCACGCGGTGTCCACCGGTACGCTCGCGGCCTTCCGCGAGAGGTGGGCACCGGAGGGACTGGAGTGCATCATCACCCCCGGGAACATGATTTTGATTTATTTGATAAAGTTCCCAAGTTAATTTGGATTTATGGGTTCTCGTGCTCCTTTAAAAAAGGGGGTACTTGATTTAAACGTTCAACTCAAAATAGTTGAGGGCTGGTCGATTAACATATAGGCGGACTTGTGCACAGTCTTGTGGAATAGAACGCGCAGTAAAATGGAAGGAATAACAGGGTAATGGAGCGTGCAGTAAAACAGCATTAATATCAACAGAAACTGCTGGAAATACCCAATAGGTCAGCAGCAACAGTGGAGAGTGAAACAGAGTTCACGTTTGAGCTCTGCAATGGAGCCCGGAACTTGCGATCTGTCGAGAATTCTCTTGTCAGATTCCTGCATTGCCGGGAAAAGGCATTGGGCTATTTGCCCACCTTCGACCCAGCGAATGCTCGTGAAAGTCTTATGCCTGCTTTCACTTAAAAAGTAGAAAAATAAAATGTTGGCAGTGATTTACACATTTAAAAACCGGCGATTATAAGTTTATTTTTAGCCCCTTTAAAACGTGTCAATTTTATTTTAGAAAAATTAACATTTTTGTTTTAAATATTTAATTAAACACCGTTTGAATTAATTTTAAACATGTGGGTTCTGAATTTGCTGGGACAGCGAATTCCACAGATTTACAACCCTCTGAGAGAAGAAATTCCTCCTCAACTCAGTTTTAAATGGACGGCCCCTTATTCTGAAACTAAACTCCCTAGTTCTAGATTCCCTCACGAGGGGAAACATGCTCTCTGCATCCACCTTGTCGAGCCCCCTCAGAATCTTATACGTTTCGATAAAATCACCTCTCATTCTTCTAAACTCCAATGAGTAGAGGCCCAACCTCCTCAATCTTTCTTCATAAGTCAACTCCCTCATCTCCAGAATCAACCGAGTGAACCTTCCCTGAACTGCCTCCAAAGCAAGTATATCCTTCCTTAAATACGGAGACCAAAACTGTACACAGTACTCCAGGTGTGGCCTCACCAATACCCTGTATAACTGTAGCAAGACTTCCCTGTTTTTATACTCCATCCCCTTTGCAGTAAAGGCCAAGATACCATTGGCCTTCCTGATCACTTGCTGTACCTCCATACTAACCTTTTGTGTTTCCTGCACAAGGACCCCCAGGTCCCGCTGTACTGCAGCACTTTGCTATCTCTCCCTATTTAAATAATAATTTTATTTTTTTATTTTTCTACCGTAGTGGATCTTTCCGACATCATTCTCCATCTGCCATACAGCTGGCGAGCTGGCTGTTATACAGAAATACCACCCATGGATTTTTGGATGGCCCGCACAGCCTGTTAAGGGGGCCACACAGGCCAAAATAAATTAGAGGGAGCATTGCAAATGTTTTCTAATAATTTGGATCTGATCAATTGATAAACTTCCTGTGTATTGAAAAAAAATCACTCGTCCTCCTATGCCTCTCATTGTAAAACTGATTTTGCTCTGTTTAATTCTCTTATTACAAAGTTCTGTCTCCACTATTTATTTTTTTATTTGTTCCTAGGATGTGGGCGTCTCCGGCAAGGCTGGTATTTATTGCCCATCCCTCGCCGCCCCTTGAGAAGGTGGTGGTGAGCCGCCTTCTTGAACCGCTGCAGTCCGTGTGGTGAAGGTGCTCCCACAGTGCTGTTAGGGAGGGAGTTCCAGGATTGTGACCCAGCGACGATGAAGGAACGGCCGATATATTTCCAAGTCGGGATGGTGTGTGACTGGGAGAGGAACGTGGAGGTGATGGTGTTCCCATGCACCTGCTGCCCTTGTCCTTCCAGGTGGTAGAGGTTGTGGGTTTGGGAGGTGCTGCCGAAGAAGCCTTGGCGAGTTGCTGCAGTGCATCTTGTAGACGGTGCACACTGCAGCCAGGGGGCGCCGGTGGCGGAGGGAGTGAGTGTTGGAGGTGGGGGGTAGCGGCCGATCGAGCGGCCTGTTTTGTCCTGGACCGTGTCGAGCTTCTCGAGTGTTGTTGGAGCTGCAACTCATCCAGGCAAGTGGAGAGTGTTCCCTCACACTCCTGACTTGTGCCTTGTAGACGGTGGAAAGGCTTTGGGGAGTCAGGAGGTGAGACACTGGCCACAGAATACCCAGCCTCTGACCTGCTCCTGTAGTCACAGTGTGTATGTGGCTGGTCCAGTTAAGTTTCTGGTCAATGGTGACCCCGGGGTTGTTGATGATGGGGGATACGGTGATGGTAATGCTTTCCTTAATTGAATATTCTTTCTCTGACGCAGTCTCCTTAATTCAACAACCCTGCCTCTGCTATACAGTCTAATCCATTTTCTGTATTCTAATTCTGCTGTATACTTCTTTGTTGGGATTTCTGCTGTGCGCTCTAAACTGCACTTTATTTTGTGGCTATATGCTGTGCAGGTATGGTTCCTGTCTTGCTGTGCACTCTGTTATTCCTTCTCTTACCCTTGCTGTACTCTTCAGTCCTGGTAGCCTATTATTTTCTGTATGGAGGCACGGTTGCTGCTCTTGTTTCTGTGTGTGCTGGGTGCGTGGGGCTGGAGTGAATTCAACCGGGGCAGTGACCCACCTCAACACAATTGCACAACACGCACTTGGGCACTCAACTGGCACACTCGCCCAGAGGAACACGCGAAGGCCGGGGCGGCGAGAGGCACTCGGAGGCAGCGTCGAGCTAAAAGGCTGGGGAGCTTTCCCAGCTCCCACCGTGTTTACAAAAGGGCCCATTCCGGGCGGTGGAATGATCCGAGGACAGGCCCGCAGTTCGGGGGCAGACGCAGACACAAGCGCAGGAAGGCTGGCGAACCAGCAAAGGGTGGCCTGATCTTCCACCGTGCAAACCCTTGCTGCGGTCCTGTTCAGCAGAATTCTGCACTTGCCGTCTGCCCCTTCCAATCGAGCCATGCCTCAGCAAAGCCTGCCTTGGCAGAGGGCGGAATGTGGTTTTCCCCGCACTCACCCCCCCTCCCATCTCCCCCAATCCCTGGGATGTCACAGTTCACACATCACTTCCAGGGCGGTCCATAAAACGCACCCCGGTTCCCCGGACATACCCTGCCCCGGTGAACGTTTCCAAACAGGGAGAACTTCTTCAGAAATTAAAATCACACAAGCTCACTGCACAGAAGGAGCCATGCCGGCCGACCAAGAGCTACCCAGCCTAATCCCACTTCCCCGCTCTGGGTCCGTAGCCCTGCAGGTTATGACACTTCAGGTGCACATCCAGGTACTGTTTAAATGTGGTGAGGGTTTCTGCCTCTACCACCCTTTCAGGCAGTGAGTTCTAGACCCCCACCACCCTCTGGGTGAAGACATTTCCCCTCAAATCCCCTCTAAACTCCCCCCCAATTACTTTCAATCTCTGCCCCCTGGCTGTTGACCCCTCTGCTGGAAATAAAGACCTGCAATTATATAGCGCCTTTTACAGCCACCAGGCGTCTCAAAGGGCTTTACAGCCAATGAAGTACTTTTGGTTACTGTTGCAATTGCGGCAGCCAAATTGCGCACAGCAAGCTCCCACAGACAGCGTTGTGATAATGAGCAGATAATCAGCTTTTTTTTTGTTATTGGCCAGGACACGAGGATTACTCCCCTGCTCTGCTTCAAAATAGTATCTTTTACACCCACTTGTGCAGACAGGGCCTCAGTTTAACATCTCATCCCAAAGACAGCATGGCGCTCCCTCAGC